>NW_018165113.1:30289-31089 GCF_001263595.1 Phalaenopsis equestris | reverse complement strand
TGAATCACCGGATCCGTCAAAAAGCCACGCGGCGCGCTCCAATTCGACGCCGCCTTCTGACTCGCCTGCCACGCGGCCCGCTGTATCATCCCAGATGAGAATGGACTGCATCTGTTCTCATCTCCGCCGTTCATTCAATACACGTGAGAATGGACTGCATCCGTTCATCGTCCCCGATAGGCTTAACCGAGAGCCGTCCATTTTAAAATCTTAATATCTCTCTCTTTTTTAATGGATTTTAGAGATTATTTTTTTAAATTATTCGTCTTAAAGAGACGAACACATCCATATGGTAAACATAGTATGAAATTAATTATGTGGGTGAAAACCCTTTAGGAGACAAATTAATATTATTAAGAACACTTATCCAAATTTTAGTCCTAATTGGACTTATGGTGTTTTAAAAGAGTTTGATTATGTTGATTTTTCTAATCCTCTTTTAACAAATGGATTTCAACTTAAGTTCACCACTAAGTCCTTAAGACCTAAGTGAATGTATTAAGTGTATGTATTGATTTTAAAAAAAAATTAAAACTTTAAGTAATCATTATCAAGATTATTTAAACATCATTTTGATTATAAAATAAGGGTGTGAAATCATTGATTTCCAAAGTTATACCCCTAAATTCAAAAGTCATCTTATGCTAATGAAGTTTCCAAAATTTTAATAATTATGGGAATTATCTTTTTATCTTGTAATTTGACAAAGTGAAGTGGGTTTCTACCAATTAAGCCCATTTTGATTGAAAATCATCAAATGAGTTAATTAATATCAGAAATTACCCATTTTCCATTTGTAT
>NW_018165113.1:29574-29860 GCF_001263595.1 Phalaenopsis equestris | reverse complement strand
AAATTTATTTTGTATTTTTCTGATTTTTATTTGATTTTTTAGAATTATTTTTGGTGAAAATTCTATTTTTAAGCCTTAAAAATCATTTTAAGGTTTAAAAATAAATATCTTTATTTTTAAACCTTGGAAAAATATTCCAATGATTCATAAGTGTTTAGGAAATGATTTGGAACATTTTTAAGTGTTTAATATTTTATGATTTTTTTTATTATTTTTTTTAATTATTAAAAATAATTAAAAATAACCTAAAAATCAAGTTTTTATTTTAAATAGATTTTTTATTTTT
>NW_018165113.1:11451-26920 GCF_001263595.1 Phalaenopsis equestris | reverse complement strand
TGAGATTAAGTCTTATGGTCAAGATTGGGGTTTTGACCCAAATCAAAATTGAGCTCAAATCATGGGCCAATTGAGCTTGGATTTGGTATAATTTGGTCATATAAAAAGTGAATTTGAGTTTAGGATGGGAATTGGAGTCAATTAAGATCAAATTGATAGATTCTTGGGATGGATTTGGGGAATTTTGGGTCTTTAAAAGGCAATTTGGGGATTTTGGTTAAAGATTGTCAAATTGGTAAAGTTGGGTCATGTGGTAGTTGAAAAAAATAAAATTGGGTATATTTGGGATTTATTGGAATTTTCTGAGAATTTTAGAATTTTTTGGATTTTGGGTTAAAGATTGTCAAATTGGTCAAATTGGGTCATGTGGTAGTTGAAAAAAATAAAATTGGGAATATTTGAGATTTATTGGAATTTTCTGAGAATTTTAGAATTTTTTTGGGATTTTGGGTCAAAGAGGGGTCCCAAGTGCATTTAGGTAATTTGGGTGTGTCTGGGGCAAAAGACCCAAGATGAACATTTCAAGTAGAATTGGTTAGATATCCATTCTAAAGTAGCCCTATAGGAACTCTCCTTGAGTTCCTTCATAATGATCTTACCTACTAAGTGGTAGAGGTTAGGATCAATATGTGGAACTTCAAGTTGAGTAAAGAGAGGAGTTTTGAGTTTCTAATGGTGAGGGTACCTTTTCTAGTTTTCTAAGACTAGTCAGTAGGAAAGTCCTATGGCTAGACCTAGGCTACTAAAGAAGTATCTAGACCTCAACCAAAAGTGAGGTCAACACATAACAATAAAAACAATATCACAAAAAATAAACAGAAAAAACTCAAAGAAAAACCAATACCACAACCACCGTAAGCGACAGGCAACAGAAATGCCACAGCCAAAAACCCAACCAAAATCACACACCACTCAAGACAAATACTGGTCAGCAATGGTAATACCATATTGAACCAATACAAATATCTGAATATCAAGTGGTATGAACTTCCAATTCAAGTCAATGCAATTGCATTCGGAGTACAGTGGTACAACTGCTCAGCAATGTAACCACCAGTCACACTTCACTCTCTATAAAATGCAATTAGCAAAGAAAAAATCATGGAACTGTACATGAAATGCGTAAACTAAAAATTGAAAGTTTCATCTTAACACTAACCAATCTTCCTCAATTAACACATGGCAAATATGTGTCACCGGTTGGATTTGAAATCAAACAATATTTACAAATTGTTATGCTGTCGCAATGATGAACATCACAACAACATCATTATCTCAAAAATGATCTTGCAGACTGACTACCACAAAGTTTGTACAGCAGATGCAAACATATGAATGAAAGCACAGGAGAGGTACCAAGAATTTGTTGTCATGCAGTTTGAGTCAACAAATGCACCAAAAACATTTTAAAATCTTTTGAGACATCGTATTTGCAATGGGTTCTTCATTTCCTCCAACAACAAATTTCACCACAAATAATCCTAATGTTTGATTGTCCAACCACACATTCAATACTAAGAGCATATATTGGATGCGGGCAATGTCAGTCAAAATAAAGAGAAATTTGTTATCGTGCAGGAGTGGCCAATACAAATACTAAAAAAAAACTACAGACTCCTCATGCTACTAGGATATTATTGCAGGTTCGTGAAAACTTTGTAAACAAAGTAGTAGCACCTCGAATCGACATTTGCAATAAAAAAAAAGTAAAAGTGTCTTGCAATGGAGTGAACAATTTGAAAACATTTTTGAGTTGTTTAATTAAGCTTTAGCAACGTCCCAGATTTAATTATTACTCATATTTATAATCATCACCATCAATAATGATGTCTTTAGAGTTTGAAATTATGTAATGTTGTTCTAATTTAAGCAACTTGTGGCCTTTTAAAAAAATTAATATGGGAGAATCAAGCTAAACTAAAAACCACATCAATACTCAACCTCATAAATAAAAAAAAAGAATTTACATACACAACACCCAATTCTTATGCATTTAGCTATTTCACCCCTAAGCTCTCAATTTTACAAACCAAGCACCCAACTTACCTTTCTCACCACTCTCTAATGATGAACTCCACATTTTCATCTAAAGGTAAGGTGCTGCTTCTGTCAAAATTAGAGTTTATGAGATAGGTAAATGCATAAGAATTGGGTGCTATGTAGGTAAATTTTCGAATAAAAAAAGAAAACCAGAAACTACCTAATATAAGTTATTTCTCACCAACAAAAAAACAAAAATGATAGTGTTAACTCAGAGAAGGCAGATTAATAGGTGTCATCCACCAATTACTAAAAAGTACATCAAATACCTCGATCTAGATAAGTTTATCATCGAAAAAAGGTATGTTATGTTATCCATAACTTCATCGAGCATCAATCTTAAAAGAATTCCACTTAGATGTCAATCACAAACACAAGAAGTTTCAGCAAACATTTTAGAAAATGGCCAACCAATTCTACCAACTCAAGCTCCACAAAAAACATACATGAGTTCATCTTTTCTCTGAAGTCTGTCTGTAAAACTAAAAATATTACTACACCGTTATAAGTCCAAACATCTTAATAATGGGAATCTCCCCTTCTTTTTTTTATGTAGATATTAAATTATGCTTGAAATAATCAAACCAAAAACAGTAGGAATGCATCGAGTTCAGATGCAGAGATAGAAAGCTTCTCAAATGGCTGAAGAACTTTGATGACTGGGTAAAGACAACACACAAATAAGTATTGTTAAATCCATGACATTCCTATTATTCTACTAGAAACTATATATGCACAATCTCATAACATTCCAATACATCCCAAATGACAGGTCATCCACCACATCAACACCAACTATCCCCGAACCAACCTAAACAAAACCTTAAACTAATGAGTTTTCCTTGAAGGATGAAGCATTACTCAAGTATATAAACAAAGTATGGAGTTCGGCCACATTCATACTTTGGCATCAATATACCGATTCAAGAGGTCAACAGAAGAAACAAAATAAACTTCCAACTTTGTCAAAAATTACAAGAAACAATGAACTTTGAGCTCATTATTGTTTTAATACATAAGCATGGTAATTACCCCAGTATTCTAGTTCATGGCAGCCACATTCACACCACATCCATGCCAATCCAAATATGAACCAGGAAACTAGAGCTACACGACAACAACTCCAAAGCATCCAACTGGCATAAAACAAAAAAAATTTCTTACCACTGGCGTGAGGAACTCGTGAGAAGAGGAGGAAGAGGAAAGGGAGTGTGAGCTATGTCGGAGAAGAGGAGAAAGACGACTAGAAATTGTCAGCGGTCGAAGAAGAGGAGAGGGGAGAAGATCGCAGCTTACTCTTCTTTCGCGGGATCTACTGTCATGGTTAGGGCTAGGTAAAAAGGGGGCACGGGGGTAAAAAGCCGATCAACGAAGCTAGGCTGCAAGTAAGGGGGAGTTGTCCGCATTCGCATCAAACCGCGGGACGCCTTGGCGGCATCGCCGTCCCAAACGGGCAAAGTGAGGAGCACAATGCCGCGCCGCAGGTCCCCCGCCGCCCCAAATGCACCATAAATTTGTCATGGCACTATCCACGTTCTTCTGGTACCCAATTGCATTGGTGAATAACTTTCAAGTTGTTCATTGCAATAAATATCGAAGCAAGGGGCGAGGTACAATTGGCGCCTCTTAGAAGTAATGTAATGTTACTGTGTGGAGAAGCAAAAAAGAAAAGTCCTCTCAAAAGATGCAAAAGTCAAAGAACCAAAGAATTTCCCATTTTGGGCTTCAAGCTTGGCAGCAACTTACTTCCCATTAGCGCAACTTACTTCCCATAAGCCACAATGTAATAAATAAATAAAAGCATAACAGATGAGCTCAGGAGATAAATGATCAAATAGGCAGAGCAAAATAAATGCAAATTACGGTTATAAACTGATGACAGTACAGGGATAAACAAAGAGCCAAAAAAAATTATAATTTATCTAACAAATCTGACATTGATAAGTACTCGGGATCAATTCAAATGAGCATTCTGAGCTGACTACGCTGCAAAAAAGAAACTGAAGTTTGCCGGAGATGAGAAGAAACAAACATGCAAACAGGGAAACAATTATCTGTCCCTTGTTCAACCAGTTAAGCTTTATATAGATTTTCCAAAGTGGAATATAAAGCTCAATTTAACTGTTGGTTCGGTTTCAATAAAAGAATCAACAACAATACTACAAAGATAAAAATCATTTCTAGTAAACTAGACATGACAGCTGTTTATAGCATTACCCTAACAACTTTAACAACTTCATGTTAACAAACCTAACTGATACTTCATTTGCTTATCCAATCCTTGGTGTCATTAATAGTTGAATGATCCTTTATTTGGACTAGAAATAAACCATCCTTTTAAGCATTATACTTGCGCTTCATTTTTCACCATCTGATGAACTAAGATGAGTTCATAACATTACTCCTATCATTAAAAATGACAATGCTCTCAAGGTTGAATTCTGGATGGAAGGAACGTAGTCATTCAAATGAGCTCATGATCATCCCCTAATAGTCATCAATCTCACTGAATTAGTATTTGCACTACCGCTCTATTTCTGTCCATAATTGTACATCGTTTAAGAACGGTCAATGAATGAACCAGTGGTTGACTAGCAGTAAGCTATGCCAGTGTAATGGGGCTAGATGAAGAGTGCAATCTTCACAAAATAGTCTAAGATTAGAGATATGAAAACTTAGATGTATCTTGACAGTTTATTATTATTCTAGTCTAAAAAAAACAACAGATGTACCCTGACTAAAAATAGACCATTGTAAAGTCGGGTATTTTTCCTGAAAGATTAATACATCAATAATAATTTCTAGAAAGTTGTAAATTGACCAACACTAAATCGTCAATAGCAAATTGTAGATTCCAACATATTTTACCAACTAACCGTTTTGTTATTTTCTATGTATTGGACAAATTATCACAAAGTTGTTGCAACACCTTGTCACAGCCCTATAATGCAGCTAAAAACTACCTCAATGTCCGTGAGCAATGAGGGGAATGATAGCCAGCAGCAGTCTTCAATAAATCACTTTAAATAGCGGCATCCTTGTTGAAGCATGTGTGGCATTCTTGCACAAGAATTATGCCCGTGACCACAACTTCAGCTAACTTGATGGTAAGTCCATTAAATATTGCCCCAGCCCCTATTCATGACTTCAATTTATCCATCCGACTCTAAATGATTAAAAATACGGTGGTTTAAAATAATTCCACTAAGTTGAAATAGTTCCTTTGATGCCGGAGTTAACCCAAACAGTAATATGTAAAAAATATTATTACTGAAGAAACCACTAGGCTGTTACAACCTGCACGAGGAAATAAGAAAAACAAAAAAAACATGCACAAAGCTCAACTAGGCGTGTATCCCACAAGAGTGGTAGTCAGCTGATGGTTTGAAAGGTTGGATGGTGAGGTGGCAGCAAGGAGACGATGGTGGAAGAAAAGGCGAGGAGAGAAACTACAGAACAGCAAGAAGGGGGGCTGTTCTAGACGATGGCAGCAAGGAGGGGTCGGACAGCAGTACGGCGGCCCGGGGAATGGTTTGGGGTGGGTCTGGAACAACAGCAAAACAGTCGAGAACGACTGTTCGGAGTGGCAGTGACGAGGGGGAATGACGGTGGAAATGACGAGGAAAGCATGGGACTGCAGGACGGCAAAAAGGGGTTGTCTTGGCGGTGCAGCAGCGTTGAGGATGGTTGGACGGCAAGGAACTGTAGGAAGAACAACAAAAGGGCTACAGTCGAGGCAGCTTGCAGCGACGAGGAATTTGTGGCAGCGAAGCTGGACGGATGCGAGGGATTTGGGGAAGAATAAATCACTAGCTTGGGAGCGAAATACAATAGGAGCACCACTTGACCCTTGAAAGTTAATCACCACATTGGAACAAGATATATCTAGAGCATCACTGACCCTTGGATACAACCCTAAAAAAAAAACAAGGATGCCGACAACTGTCCTGAACAGAAACACAACAAAAAAGGAAAATCCAAAACACAAGAATTAAATATATAAGCCCTGGATAATTAGGATTGGGTCCCTCTAGGGAAAGGAGGGGTCAAATCATTGTGGAAGAGTTGGTTGGCTCTCACGGGTCTAGATTGGTTCTATCCCGGGTCATCCAGGCCCAATTTAACATTGGTCTAGAGTCGCGGGTGGGATGCACGCGTCAAAGGATCACGTCATTGCTACTGCATCATAACGTCCCGCATCAGTCTCTCGAGGTTGGAGGAGCTTCGACAGATGAGAGGTTGGAGGAGCTTCGACCTCATCTGTCGAAGCTCTGTCTCCTCGTAGTATATAGGGTAAGTGTCGGCCCCCATTGAAGGCAACGAAAATGTCATAATCTCCCAGTAAGTCAATATTGTAGGCACTATCATTCAAAAGTACATCCTAATAGAATAAGTATCCATCTTCTTTTGACACAACTTGAGTTGGGGCTACATATCGACGAAAATTTTCATAATGTAACTCTCGGGCCATTAAAACTATAAAGTACCTCTCCCACTCCTCTTACTCGGCAAGGCACATCAGACAACAAATTGTTTGGAGGAACTAACTCTGGAACGAAATTTATGGCAAGTTGAACCGCAATGAAGTATAACCACTTAGGAGAGGTCTCTTCTTCTTCTTCTTTGAAAAAACCCGAATCTCACTATAGGATGTTCATTCCCCAAAGATCCTACGATGATTTCCAACGCTGTGGTTTATCCATCATGTCTAATCATCTGTCAAAGGGTACACTGTTGAGCTGATTTTAATACCCAAATGATTCTAGTTAATCTTCCAAAAGTGACACAAAAGAATGCCATCTGCGACATGTTGGACCTCACTTAGTAAAGGTAACACAGAAATAAGACCATATATCTAAAAAAGTCTGAAATTCTCCTACCTAGGGTTGTCATGTGTCGGGTGTCGGTTCCTCGAACTTAGGATCATCTCGGACCACAAATATTAATTATGTTGGAGTCTCTCTCATGAGCTCGGCTTGAACTACATGTTTTTCACCCTCATCGGTGGGAATCTAGTATTCCTCATTTGTGTCTACGATATCATTGTCCATTTCTTAAATTAAGAAAATTGCTAACTAATCAATGAAAGATACCAATTTCCTGGTTTGACAATCTGATCCAATGTGCCCAAACTCGTATCACTCGAAACACTTCCTAACAATGATAGATTTGAAAGTGTTAATTGGTTCCACCTGTTATATACTCTGAACTAATGTATCCTCAGGCCAGGTCGGCTTGGATGTTCAGTTGGATATACTCTTACTGCTTATCCTAGGATTGAGCTCTACTTGTAAGGTGTGGCGGTCATTGGATGATGTTGCATTTCCCTTTTGAAGCTAGGGTCTGAACATCCTATCTGCAATGAAAATGTAGGTATGGATGCTACAGTTCTTATTTCATCTTTAATTAAGTGGCAATTTTATCCTTTCCTTCTTAATATCAAAAAATCTTTAAGTTCTCCCACTAAAAAGATGCTCTTCCTTAATCTTTCGGCAGCTAGTTTCACTATTCCGCCGGATGGGATGTCTTGACACTCAAAGACACGTTCCACTATTCAAAGCCACTCCATAAACTCATTTGAATCCATGTAGCCGTCAAAATATGACAAATCCATAATTACTTCAAAATACTGGCTTCTCCAATATTTTGAGACAAATCATCGGGGTATTGATTTTTCATCTCTTTAATCAGCCTGGTAGAAGGGATGCATTATTATCTTCAATCTAACAAGTCATTGTTGTGGCTACAAGTGACTCTTTTGAATTGCTTCCTCTCGAAGGTGGTAAGCCTTTGTTGTAGTTAGAGGCCCACTGCACATCCTCTATAGAAATTTTCCGGACATCTCTTTGAGAATTTATCATAAAAGGCAGTATCGCATTTTCTCCAAAACTGGTATATAATGATTGCCTCTTCGGTCGCATGGTTGGAGTTTGGATTTAAGTAGGTGAAAATGTGTGTATAAGAAAGATGTAAGGTGTAAAAGAAAATTTTTGAGTTACCAATTTGGAAAATTAGCAAAGGGATGTTTTTTTATGGAGGTGAGGTTAGGTATTGGTGGATACTAGAAACCTTAGAATATAACAATAGTTATAATAGCTCTGATACCAAATGATACTGGAGTTAACAAAAACAACAATAAACAAAAACAAATATTATTACTGAAATAACTAATAAGCTGTTACAACCAACATAAGAAAATGAAAAAATAACATATACAACTTTCAATTAGGCATGCAGACCACAGGAGAGGTGGTTGGCTAGCAGTTTGGAAGGGGGATAGTGGTGCAGCGAAAAGGGAGTGATGGTGACATCAAAGGGGAGGTGATAAACTACCAGAATTGGTTTAGATGGTAGTAGTGAGGACGAGAGGTTGGTGACATCAAAGGGGAGGTGATAAACTACCAGAACAGCGAGAAGGGGGGTTGGTTTAGATGGTAGTAGCGAGGACGAGAGGCTGGACAGTAGTAAGGAAGCATGAGGAATGGTTTTGGGCAGCTGGAACGCCAGCAAAATAGCCAGGAACAGTTTTTTGGGGTGGCATCAGTGAGGGGAATAATGGCGGCAACGATGGGAATGTGTGGAACTGCAGAACGCAAAACAACTGGGGGTGTGGAAGCATGGAGGATGGCTGGACAAGAAGGAACTACAGGAAGAACAACAAAAGGGTTGTTGTCGGGGTAACCTGCAAAGAGGAATGTGTGGCAGCAAAGCAGGAAGGATGCAGAAGAGTTGAGGAAGGATAAATCATCAACTCAGGAGCGAGATACAGTCAGAGCACTACTCGACCCTTGGAAACTAATCACCCCTTGGAAACAAAATATAGTCAAAGCACCACTCGGCCTTGGATGCAGCCCTAGAAGGGGAAATAGAGATGTTGACAACGTTGATGACTGTCCTGAATAGAAAAATAATAAAAACTGAAAACCTAAAACATATGAATTAAATATATAAGCCCTAGATAACTAAGATTGGGCCCCTTTTGGAAAGAAGGCAACAACCATCGTGGAAGAGCCACTCAAATCTACTAGGACTAAACCGGTTCGGACCTGAGTTGTCCAAGCGCGATTCGCCGCTAGTCTGGAGTCTTGGGTAGGAAGCCTACGTGTTAACCCATGACTATGCAAATAGCATTTCTTTTCCATGTGATTTAGGCAAACTAGTTATGAATATATTGCAGCCTCTGCACACCACATTTGGTATTAGTGATAATAGAAGCAAACCCGAAAAATTATTCGATGTCGTATTTTGTTTCTCGACAAAGACGGCATGTAAGCACAAAAATTTGAATATTCATTTTTATATTGGGCCCATGAAATTGAGCTATTATCCATGTCATTGCCCATCGAACAATGCCATGACCTATTGGAATGCAGTTTACTTTTGTGATAATAGTGTTTTTGAGAGATGAGGTGGAGGATATTATCATTCTGTTTTTGTAGCATATCAAACCATTGTGTAAAAAATGAAAATCAAATGTATTCAACTCTTGGTAAATATCCTGATAAAAATATTTTCCATCTGCAAGATATTGCTTTTCTTGCTTGATCAGATCTAATAAAGTTAATGCATGCTAAGTGTCGATTTGGGATAGCTTTCTATTTGCTTTGCATTTCAGACAGTTACCATAGTTCTATTTGGGAAACTGTATTTTTACTACTTTTTAGAAATATCAATAGTGAGAAACTATTTTTTTTCAACTTGACCTGTCAAAGTGAGATGACTATAAGAAAGTTATTGTCTAAGTTTTTAGGAAAAAAATATATTTATAATTCTCACTGCAACTAATAGAGTTGTAAATGAACCACTTTTTTAAAAAGCTAAAACCACCCCAAACAGACCCGAAGTGTTGGCTATTAATAGAGTTGTAAATGAACCAAGGAGCTTGATGGACAACTCAAACTCGCTCGATTAATACTCGATAAAATTTGTTCAAATTAGTAAATAAAAAAGTTCGAATATTTTTTAAAACTCAAAACTTAAATGAACTAAATTTGAACATAGTCCAACTCGCTTATTAATTCATAAACAGAATTATTTTTACTTCAACAAAAAATTAGTACATGCTCTATACTTATATGATATATTATTTAAATAAAAATTAGTTAATTAGAACTTATTTAATAATATATTTAATAGTAGCATATTATAATTTACTATCAATGTACACATAAATTTAAAAAAAATATTATTATCTTTTTTTTTATTTTCAATGAACTAGTTTGTTAGTACTTATTTATGTTATTTGATTGCAAAAAAAACTTACTCATAGCTTATACATTATTTTGCTTGCTTGGTATTAACTAGTCAATTCTAATTTGGAATCTATTCAAATGCTTATTTGCTTAGATTTGTAAGGTGTTAATAACTTTATATAAAAATTAAATACTCATTTAAATATTCAACTTGTTTACTAGTTTCATATGAAAAATTTATGTACAAATCATATGTTTACTTTTATATGAAAAAAAAGTACCAATTTGTTTTAGATTTGACTTATGTTAAGAAAGACAGAAGTTGACCTAAAAAAGACCCGGGCATATTGTATAAAAAATGATTTCTATTTTATAGAATTAAATGAAAATGACACTCAATAGGACGCAATGGAGAAAAAGGATTTATGTAGTTGACCCCACTTAGTGGGATAAAGATTTGTTGTTTTTGTATAATACGTCAAGTACAAATCAAGTATGAACATCAAAAATTTTAAGCAAGCCAAAAATAAATATATTTTTGAAGCTCTTCTCAAGATCAAACTAAGCATGTACAGCTTATGATTCGATCAAGCCAAGTCCAAACCATGGCATATTTGACTCGACTAGGTTATGCACTATGACAGCCCTAGCTATTAAAGTGCAATTCTATTGCTTCGCTACATCTAAAACCATGGGTTGAGTGCTTCCCTCAAATTTGATATTTTTGGGCAGAGCATTAGTGACCTAATTGAAAGATCCAAGATTGTGCTCAATCATGTGATCACAAGATAATTTGATGATAAAAGACTGTCACTACCAGTTAAAATGTCCTACAAAATGAGCTAGTAAATATTGCATTGATCTAAAAAGATTAAATGTTTGCCTCTGACATATTGTCGCCAATGACACAAGATTCAATGATTGTATATAGCTCACAAGCATTAGGGGAAGCCTTCTGTATTGTTTAAGCTAGCTTTTTGTTTAAGGTAAGTGAGAGGATGAGTCAGTTATATGAAAACAACACCAATGGCTATGTTTGAGGCATTTTTTTCTACTATAAATGGAAAAAAAAAATCAGACAAGCCAAAAAAAGCAATGACGTCATTGCATCTTTCAAAGCACTGAATGCTAACTACAACTCCTTAAACTAGCAAAATTAGTCACATGCCCGCAGAGTTGTTAGAGATGTTGTAATCGTCACATAATGCTAAACGAATTCGCAATAGTAGCTAATTAAAATCAAGAACCCTGTTGAGTATTCAATGATTTGGGGTTTTGCCAGTACCATTTCTAGCTTAGTTGGATTTGCAGCCACAACTTTTCCTTTTTCAGAAACTATGTGCCATAAATAATTATTTTGTGTTTGAGAAAACACACACTGTAGGTTTTACAAATAATACATATGTTGAAGAAAGTTTAACACACAATGGTGGCCTATGCCCGCTAAAAAAAAAAACTATTATATAAAAGGATGTCAATAAAAAAAAAAATAAAAAAAAAAAATTAAACAAGGGTTTAGAGTTTAGAATACCCAATATTTGGTTGGAAATCTCTTCAAACTTACAATAAAAATTATGAACAAAAGAAGTCTGTTGGAAACTGGCAAACACCTTTTTAATTATCAAAATAATGATGGTCTGAAATATCGGAGAACACTTTCTTTAAGAGACTATTTGGTTAATTGGTTATAAGTATTTAAAAATCGACCATATTCTAAGCATGGTGTAAAAAAACTCTACAAATTTGAAATACTTATTGGAGTTCAAATTGTGGTAAAGTAATTTCATAATATTATTTTTGGATGATTGGTTTGATGTAAAGTGAATTATATAATTTTATTTTTTAGGTATTTTTAGGAGTAAGAATCGAGGAGTTGGTTAGAGGTTAGAGCAATAGGTCCATTAAAAGTCAAAGGTCGAAGGTGTGAAAAATGATGATATCGGAGCTAAATAAGGCACAAGTGAAAGGTCGCATCAATGTCATATGCTTGGAAGTTAACATCAAAGGTCACTGGTTGTTAAGTCAACATCAAAGGCTAGAGTGAGTAGCAAGTTAGTGCTAGAGCCTATACTGTTGCAGGTAACGTCGGAGGTTAACATGAGTGGATATTGCATCACATTGCGTGATGCACTTGGAAGTCGACTAAATTAAGAGAATTTTAAATGAATCAAAATTGAAATAGTTGATACATTCAAAACACCTATAAAAGTAATTTGACTTTGTTTTACTCTCAATCAAACAATCAAAATACTGAAACCCTGCCAACAAAATATAGTCCACTCAAAAATCAATCAATCAACAGAAAAAATTCAAAAGCTTGTTTACTTTTCATGATTAGTGAATCAATGTTCCTCTGAAAGAGAGTTATAAGAAAAAAATTGATATAGTTTGGCAAGCCAACCTTAAAAGTTATCTTAATTAAAGTGTGGCATGTCCATTTTCACCACACCTAGGTTCATGCCGCTGGATAAATAACATGAACTATGGTAAAAAAATGCATGAAAACACCGCTCAATCATCATTATCGATGTGTTTCAAATGTGATGGCTGATCAATCATTTCTTCAATCAAAGATGATCTTCATGAAATGTCATTGAGCATCATTGTTAAGGAAGAAGCCTGCTCCTTTACCTTGCAAATTTCTTGGAGATGTTCAACGAACCTTTGGCCATTACACCGGGTCTACTACAGCAGCCAAATGTGAGCAGCGCATTGTTTGACAAAGAGTTCCAAAAAAAAAAAGCAATGATTGGTGCTTTGAAAAAGTTGATTGCAGTCCATAAAGGAAATCGTAGTCTCCAAGGTAGGAAGATAAAGAAAAAAATTAAAGAGGGAAATAGTTTTGGTCTCCTGTTCAGTCTGTTCAATTTTATTTATAGGTCTTCCAAAGTTGAACATAGGACGTAATCAAAACAATTGTCGGGTTGATTACAATACAAGAATCAACATTTGTATTACAAAGCTAATAACCAGCTTCAGTAAAGTAGATATGAAATCTATTTGTAACTTCCCTAAAAACTCATACAATTTCTTGTTAAAAAGCCAGATGTTACTCAAATTTCTCATTCAATCTCTGTTGTCATAAGTTTTCTTTTTCTTTATTTGGACTGAAAATCTGCAATCCATGTCGACACTTTTCTTATCCTTGCTTTCTGGGAAAAATATTACATCAGTATTACCATCAGTACTACGCACGTAGAGTACCGTGCGTAGCCAAAGAAATCACGCCACGACACCCCACGCGACAGAAAAAAAATGGCGCGGTAACACGGGGAATATTATCCCATGTTATTCATGTGTTATTGTGAATTATTACTTGTTATTGTGTGTTATTCATAGTGTTATTATGTGTTATTTATGTGTTATTGTGTCATGAGAATATTCTTGGTGTTATAATAACACAATAACACATGAATAACATGGGGGGAATATTCCCCCGTGTTACCACGCCGTTTTTCTCTATCGGAAATATTCCCCCATGTTATTCTGGTGTTATTGTGTGTTATTCATGTGTTGTTATGTCCTGATTCTGGTGTTATTGTGTGTTATTCATGTGTTATTACGTCCTATTGATGTGTTATTGTGTTATTATAACACCAAGAATATTCTCAGGATACAATAACACATGAATAACGCACAATAACACTTGAATAACACGGGGAATATTCCCGACGGAGAAAAAACGGCGCAGTAATGTGGCGTGATTTCATTGGCTATGCACGTTACTCTACGTGCGTAGTACTGATGTAATATTTTTTTTTGTTTTCTGAACTTTTGATGAACTTAGTGAGTTTACAACAGATAGAATCATCTAATACTACACCAAATTCTTAATCCAAAAGCTAGTAAACAAACATATTGAAAACTTGATGCATCAACTAAATTAAGAAGACAAGAAGAGTCAGAAATCAGTGCACTTACATTTCCTTTTAATTGATTAATTATCTTTAGTCTGATTGCATCTATAGTGCCATCATTCATTAGAGATTCTAACACGTCTTCAGGTTTTATTACAGAACCACCCATTACGCATCAAAAAGCCAGTTTATAGTAGAATTCTGCCTTAAAAATAAGCTAATAAGTCTGCTCCAAATAGGTCACCTGCGCAATTCAATAAACTATAATCACCAAACAGAACCGCACAATAAAAGGAAAGCAACCTTGACATAGATGTATTGAACGGCAAAAGATTTAGCCATAAAGTAGAACAAATAGGAAAATTTACTTCCTTAACCAAATGGGACAAAAATATTTGTTCTGGTGAAAATTTAAAAAAAAAATCACCATCCTCATGAAAAGCACACAATTTACCGCACAAGATCAGATTTTATATCTAGTAATTCACCTCGTAATTACAGATTAGGTGCATTATACTGTCATAGAACAGAAATTCAAAAATCGGAATTGAAACAGCTGGTAGAGAGTGCACGCCTTGTCAGATGATCATGCGCTTCAAGGAATCGCAGATCAAACGACTGATTTCTTTTAACTTGGTTCAACAGAAAAAAATAATATGGATACGATTGCCTCCTTCCTTGAACTCTTAAATTAAAATCCAAATATGGCAGGAATTGATCGCACTATTATAAGTATAAGGAAAAAATCTATATGAGACAAAGTAGGAACAAAAAAACCTACTAACGAATAACAGCACGAAAATGGAGTCAGCGGAAGCAAATCAAGGAAAGTTCTTCCCTCTTCGAATAGAAGTCACAGCGGCACGGAGAAGAGGGCCAAAGGCGAAATCAAAAGGAACGGAAGTTTCACGTGTCGCTAGGCCGTCAAAAAACTTTGTTGAATAAGTTTTCTTCTATTCGTTTGTGAATAAATTTTTTTCTTTTGGTCAGCTAAACAAATTAAATACGAATAAAAAATAAAATAATTAAAAATAATTATATATAAAAGATTTATGATATTTTAACCAATTAAATTTTATAAATTATAAAATATGATAAAATGCTAAATTTCAAACGAACCGAACACGAACACAAGCTCTGTTCATTCATGTTCGGTTCGTTTACACCCCTAAGTGTTGCGGTTGTTGGATGATAGTTGTACGGGTTATTAAAATACCACCAATGTCCCTTCGAAGAAAAGTATAAATTTTTAGAAAGTATAAATACCACATTTCGGTGTATTTACTTACATACCGCATTATCATGCATGCAATATTTAACTACTTAAAAGTTAAAATGGTGGTATCTTTTATGTTATAAATGTTAAAAAGCCAAATATTG
>NW_018165113.1:0-11393 GCF_001263595.1 Phalaenopsis equestris | reverse complement strand
TGTGTGTGTGTGTGTGTGTGTGTGTGTGTGTGTGTGTGTGTGTGTGTGTGTGTGTCAATTGCCATAAATTATAAATATATTTGAATTAATAGTAGAGCAAAATTTATTCCTATGAAATTAAATTTTTCTACATAATATGAAATTAAAGTTAACTTCAAATGATTAAACTAAAAAAGTTAAATATAAACTAACTAAAAGTAAAGTATATTTTGATGTTATGATTGTGACAAATCACTAGTTATGAGCTAAATTAAGTTATTGTAGATCCCCCAAAATGAATGGGAGGTAAACCTTTTTTTTTTTCTTTTTGTTATATATGTCTAAATGTTGTCATCTTCCTTTCCAATATGTGTGGTCCTAGATATATTACGTAAAGGATAAAAGGAGAATAATATGACAAATAATAAAAATTATTTCAAATAAAGTTCAAACCTCAATCAAACATGAATTCAACTAATGCTTCTATAATTTTAAATTCTTGTGTACATAAACATACTCCTATAGTTGGGATGAAATTAAAGGGGGCCTATATAAAAGAAATAATAAGGATTCTTAACTAGGAAAAAAATTAGTGAAAAATATGGATCTATTAGGGAGACACTTGTCTTCTAAAGGGTGACAACTTTTGAGAAGCCAATACCTATTATAGATCATCAAGTATAGTGTTGTGGCTCACTTTTTGAATGGGGACAAATTAGAAATGAAAGATTAGATTTTCATTAAGAAAACTTTTTTAACAACCTAGGAGGGTATAGGGACTTGGAATTTTGGGTTAAAATATTTCACCTTTAAGAAATCCTAATAATAGGTCAAGAGTATGCGAGCCTTAGGTTTGAAACTTATTAATAAGATAAAGTTGAAAGAAGAACCAACGAGTTTAGAGTTAGAAGATACTCAACGAATAAGACTGGCCCGATATAAGAAAAAAGACCTAGTGATTTACGAATAATAGGGAACTTGAGAGGAAGGGTGTTTAACATAAAGAGAGGAGCCAATTAGCTCATGTGGCACATTGGCAAACATGGATAGAAGAAGTACGTGTTTTCGCAATCATATCAACAAAAAATGAAAAAGCATGGGTTGCTTTCATAGTCCTTTTTCTCTTTCACAATAGAACAAAAAATTTTGTTGGGCGAGAATGATAATAATATCATCCTAATTTTTTTCTCATTTGATTGATGTATTTAATTAAAATTTATTAATTTATTTTTGTTGGTCTTGTCTAACTCTACCTTATGCCTTAGCTTATCTTCTTAATGACTTGATTTTTATTGATACCTCGATGAAGTCATCATGAGAAAATTCCCCTGAACAAAGATAATTTAGATCTGTAATAAGCACATTAGTCTTTATCACATGATCACCTAATATTTTTTGAACTCTCATGTTAAATCATGTTGATTTCTTATTTTTATTGACTTTGTTGCCATTAACCTTATTGAAAATGCAACTTGAGTCATATATTGGGAAAACTCTTATGTTTATTAATAATATATTTGTTATATAATCTACTAATGTGGTTTTTTAATTTCTAGAAGTTAAAGGATATCTCGTAGATCATAATTATGAGGATGTGTAATTATAACCCATGACATTTTGTACAATAATATAACCCTTATCAAAGTGTCAAGCCCATTTTGGTCATCAATATCATCCCATGCTTTTATTAAGCCCTTTTACTTAGCTAAAAGAAAAATGGGATCAATAATAACTACATTCTTCATATTTATTCTAAAGAATTTTGGAGATTATATTTTTCTTTCTAACCCATAATCATCATACCAATATTGAATAATATGTGCACCTTGCAATACTAATACATTGGTCATAGGGCTCTAATTTTGAAGTTTCCTCTCACATTCAATTCTAATATCATAAGGGAGAGGAAATCTATGGGTTATTTTTCCTTGATCACCTCCTAAATTATGAAGGGTAAATCTAACTAAAAAGAGAACAGATTTGATGCACAAAACTTAAAAGAGGGGCTAATCTTTATTATTCGTTTAGAGAAATCAAATTATTTTCAAACTTTTAGTCATGGCAGTTTATACACTTTTTAACATGAATGTTGATCTCTTTTCTATCATGCTTGACATCTATTAAATTATCTTACCTAACAGCTATCACTTGGAGGAGGTGATTTGACTAATTAATTTTTATCCACTAATAAAATACTATCCAAGCAAGGATTGAATAAGTTTACTAATTGTTTTAGCAAAAGAAAATTTATTATCAAATAAGTGGAAATAATAAAAATAATGGAAATAGAATATGGTACTCTAATGGAATAATACTTAACATTATTAGCTAGAATAGTTAATTTTTTTACTAAAGTATAAATTATTGGGATTATTATTTATTTTCACTTAAGCATCCAATTCATGTTGGTTTTTTTTTGTATCGGCTGTTCATCACACATCTTAGAAGATTTCTATCTAAATAATCAAATACATCATTTTCACAAATAATATACTACCCTGAGGGATGGAAGTATTACCTTAAAATAGACATAATCATTTAGATAAGAACAATCTTTGATATTTATCGTTCAATGCAACCAAAGGTTTTTTTTCCTACATCACAAGTGTAAGATAGAATTTATTTTATTCTAGAACCTGGTATCTCTAAAAGAGCTAGCCCTCACAATTAAGTATATCACCAAAATTATGGCTTTTGAGAATACTCTCGATTAAAATTTTGGCTTATATCATGAAGAATTATAAGATAAGGGTCTTAAAGATTGATATTTTAGGAACTCAGATTGATGGATGGGTTTGAATAGATTTGCTTGGAATTGAAAGATTGTGATTGATAGTCTGATTACGGTGTGTCATAGAAATACAAAAGAAATGAATTAGTTGATTCCTTAAAGGTGAATCCTGAGAATTAGAATTATAAATTTATTAAAAATAGTTGAATTTTGATTTGAATTTGATTTAAAAAAGTTTGATTGAGTTTGATTATTTTTTCAAGTTAAAAAAGTTTGTGTTTTTGTTTATTTTTTCTCTTTTTTATTTTAAAAGGAGTCGTGAGCTTATCGATTATCGTATCATTCCCTTATTTGAATAAATCTCCCTCTTAAATCATATCAGTGATTCAAAGAGGAGAGGAATCGAATAAGAAGGGACATACGACAAATTGACAAACAAGAGAAAAAAATGTAGAGAGTCTACGTGCAAAAAACCTTGCAATGATAGGTCAAGAATGTTTGCCAAAAAAAAATTGATAGAGGCAACTTGAACCAACATCCGTGAAAGAAGTATCTACATAGATTACCCATAACCAAAGAGTAAGCTGTATGTACCTATTATGGGGTGAAGAGCACTCTCAAAAGGAACATTTTCGTATTGGTTAATTACATCTTGGGGGATACCCAAAAATACTCTTGAAAAAAAAAGTTTCACTTTATATTATCATAGACCTGGGGTTAAGTAATCAAAGGAAGATTATTTCATGTTGGAACACTACTATGCTTCAAAGCTCTCACTAAGTCATCGGGCAGAGAGTGAGTCTCTCACATCACAAAAGAGTAGCGGCTCATAAGCTCGCATAGCCCGCAGAATAACTATAAATCATCTTGATGGGGATATCCTAACACATCAAAGCACATCTCAACCATAAGGGCAAAGGACAAGTCATTATATCCTAAACGAACTACAACTCGTCAGCCTAGGGCCATCAAGTTAATATCGACGAAGTCAAGGAGCGAAAGGGCTCAATGGAGGGTAGTCAAAGGAAGGTTGAGTAATCCTAGAAGGTAGAGGTAGTTGGGTTGGGGTACCACAGACCCGTCATCCCAAGCCACTAAGATGCCAAGTCTACTTGGTCATGAAGGTAGTTGGCCCAACACGTCTTGAGATCCTCGGTCAACAATCCATGAATTGTGTCATCCACGGGAATCTCGACAGCCCTAAGGTCAGAGGAACAAAACTCTATTTTATAACCATCGGCTAGATATCCAAGAGGTGGGTCTTACACCTGTCAAAATGTTAAGGATGCCTCAAGAAAGAAAAGAAATCGAGGTTCAGCTACGAAGCTGGAAATGCTCCAAACAAAAAGTCTTACACCCTGTCTGTGTCGGGGAGCATTTTAACAACTTAGGCACACAAGACAACCTCTTTTGTAAAGAGGTATGCTAGGCTAGTCGAGTTAAAGAAACACAAGGGCTCCTCCTCAAGACATGCAAAATATGATGCAATTATTTAGAGAAGTCCTTAATTATAGTGAAGGCTTTATTAGTATGAGTTGGGTGCTAGCCATGCAATGCAAACCATTACAAAGGTCATTCAAGAAAGTAAAAGTGTAAGTTTTAATATTTTAAATATTTTAATTCTAAAATTCATTTATCTTGAATATTTTATTAGGATTTTTATGTACTTTAGAATTTTAAATCCTAAAGATTCTATACTTTATCATGACTCCCAAAGAATAATATGCACAAATACCAGCATACAGGCATGCAATGAAGCAGAATAATAAGCCAAATTGAAATAATAAGAAAGGTTGGTGTTGTTGGGTCCACAACATATCCCAAAAAAGAAAAAGGTGACCAAACTCTGCATATACGTGCTTGGACCTAATTTTATACATCAACATAAAATGCATAATTAGAATACTACTCCTGGTCCCTGTCACATGGTTCCTGCAGTAAAGCGCCTCAAAACTCATACCCGTATCTTATTTCTGCTGCAAGACTCTCTTAGACTTTAAAAAATACATAGGAAAAAAAAGTCACAATCCTACAAGAAATAAATGTTTGCGGGAAATCCAACACATATAACGTATAACTAGTCATGTCCTATAAGTGGGGGAACTGAATAGCACCTACAAGTAAAATGGTTAGAAATCATCACATGCTCCCCCATAGTGGTACCATTGTGTGCATATAAATATGCATGACTCCCCTGTAGAAGAATGTCCTAACGTACTATCATACATGTAGCATGTAGTCACACCAAAAGCACAAAGCAAGAAAGATGTCTGGCTAGGACAACCAATCTAGCAAATAACAACTGCCAGACATTAAAAAGACTACCTAGCACCCTAAATCCTGGCCTAGCACACCATCTAACAAAAAAAATCTGATGTAGTCACACCAAAAGCACAAAGCAAGAAAGATGTCTGGCTAGGACAACCAATCTAGCAAATAACAACTGCCACATTAAAAAGACTACCTAGCACCCTAAATCCTGGCCTAGCACATCATCTAACAAAAAAAATCTGAACTTAGTACCTAAGTGAATGGGGTAAGTCTTTGGCTACCTTATGACTTTGACAGGGTCGCCACACCGTCCTTATCCTAAGGATCCATGGGATCTAAGGCACGTCACAAAGAGGGGTGACATTAAAAAAAGATGTGGCCTCACATATGGCCTAAATTATATAATTTTAAAAGTAGGGTGGATAATACTAAGCAGAAAAAAAATCCATTTTATGTTTTTAAAATAGAGTACCTACAATGTGGTTTTGTGACGCATATGACACATACTTGTATCGATTCCAATGACTTAACTTACATTGCTCACCAATATCAATCTAGCAAGCAATGCTCGTTAAGCCATTGTGACTCATACGGGGTCACTCTCCTAACGAGCAAGACAACCATCAAGGCAAATGTGCAAGCAAACTATCATGCAAGAAGCCCACATTGTAATTACTCGACTGAAGTATGGGGCAATCACAATGGGAACCCAAAAGAACTGTAATTACTCGACTGAAGTATGGGGCAATCACAATGAGAACCCAAAAGAACTAACACACATCATTCAAATGAATGCAAGGATGCTACATGCAACATGCCACACGCAAATAGGATGTATCGGTAAAACAAACTAGCTATAAAGAAGGATTACACCTGGTTGAGGACCCGGGGTGCCATGCAAATGGCAGAGACCAGCTACAAGTGAGTTTGTATCGAGTAAAAAGAAACTTATAAGGAGGATTTACACATTAACCGAGACACACTCACCGAGCACACATGCAAACATGTAGAATATGCAGTAGACATATGACAAGTGCACCAAAGTGGTGAGGGCAAGTATGTCGTGAATGCAATGACTTAGAAATAGTTGGCACATCGTGAAGGTAGTGACCTAAAAGATGGGTATGTCGAGGAGGCAGTGATCAGGAGGTGGGATCTGGTCAACCATTTGAGGTGCTCTGGTCATCAAACCGACTATAAAGTTATGCGGCTCTAGAGGCACTCAACCTAAGGGGCATGTGACCAAGAATGTCCGAAAACAAGATTCTCTTATATAAGAACCATCCTAAACGAGCATGGCCAGGGAAGTATGAAAGTGGCTAACGAGCTAAACATGACAATACATTCTCATAAGAGCCAACTAGAATGTCATATAGCTCGAGAAATGTCATATCAAACAACTATAAAATCAAAGAAGTCAAAAGATAGTATCCTCATAACAAAGCCGACTCTAAGGTCACATGGTCTGAGGAATGCGGCCAAAAGCTGAAAGCGTTTGAAGACGAGATGTACTTTTATTGAATCAACTACACTGTCGTAGGACTCGAGTAACATAAAAAATATAGCTATATAAAGCTAAAGCGCTAAAAGACAAGGTGTTCTCATAACATAGCCGATCACAATGTCATATAGCTTGAGAACACTGAAATATATTGCTATGTAAAGCCGAAGACACTCTCATAAAGGAACCAGCCTAAGCGGGCATATGGTTCGAGAGGCTTCAAAGTCAAACGGCTATGAAACCCATCATGCCTCAAAATGAGGTTTTATCATCAAGGGTTGGCCAAGTGAAGGCGATAGTTCCATTACTCGGAACATCAAATAATTAGGGAGGTATGTATCCCGGTTAAAATAGTCTAAGAAATATGTATTCTGACTTTACATAAAAAAAGTAGAAGGTATGTATCCTACTTTGCCTATCAAATGACATAGGAGGCATGTATCATGGTCGAACATATCAAATGGCACAGGAGATATGTATCCTAGTCGAATATCAAAAAAGAAAAGAGTTATGTATCTTGATTATGTATCAAATGAGCAATCTTATGGCAAAATAACATGTTGACCTCATTTTTGGTTGAAGTGTAGCTTTTTCCTTCTTAGTAGCCTAGGGTCTAGCCATAGGACTTTCCTGTTGATTATTCCTAGAGGACTAGAAAATGAACCCTCACCATTAGAAATTCTAAACTCTTCTTTGCTCAACTTGAAGTTTCATATATTGGTTTTGACCTCTAGCACTTAGTAGGTGGGGTCAGTATGGAGGAGCTCAAGAGGAGTTTCTCATAGAAGGGTCAAACATTAGGACTAACTCTGGGTGGTCTGGTCTTAATTATACTAGCTTGCACACACTTTCTTACATACCCCAAACTCCTTTAATTTGGTCTCCTGACTCCTTTTGGGAAGCTCATGTGGATGGACCCAAACCCTTAGTCCTTGGCTAAGAGGGTTAGGACCAGCATATTGAACATCCAAAATGAGTCCTCATATGGCTTGTATTGGTTTGACGCGGCTTCATGGCTTACTTGCCCATTCTAGCCTAAAATCATCAAATGACCAAAATACTAAATTTTTGCCAAAAATTCCAAGAATTATCCAAAATACCCAAATTTGTCTAAAAGTCATCTCAAATCACTCACCACTATCTAAATTGACCAAATATCACCAAATTTCAAAAATACCCCCAAAATTGCAAAAATTACCAAATTACCCCTCATGACCCAAAAATTCGCAAAAATTCGAAAATCAAATTCCAAAATCTTCTCAAATATTCCCAATTTCAATTTTTAACCATCATGTTGACCCAATTTGACTAAAAGCCCCAAACTACCCTTAAAAGCCCAATTTTCGTCAATTTATCCTCAATCTTGGCCCAATTGAACCCAAATCTTGCCCAATTTCTATTTCAAATCAAAATTAAACATCCCTAATACCAATTGAAGCCAAATATAAGCTCAATTGGCATAATTGAAAGCTAAATTTACCTCAATTTCAACCATATGTCTAAATCCACCAAATTGGTCTTTTAATTAAATTCAAAATCACTTGAAATCCTTTCCAACTTCTTCATGACATCTCCCTACATCAAATTCAACATTCAATTGATCCAAATTTTAGTCCAAATTCAACCTTAATTTTAAAAAAGATCCCAAGCCAACTACATCTAATTTTAAAAGCCTAAATCCAAAGCCCACATGACAATTTTTTTTCTCCTCATCATCCATTTGATTAAAATCACTCGTAAGTCTTAATTACATGATTAAGTCATTCCAAATCAAGCCTCATGACAAACACCATCAAAATATCTCATAAAATTTAAAACCCTTTCTCTTGCAAAAGAGTCAAGCCAAAGGGAAGCCAAGAAGCCATTCCCAAGCCATAGGTGAGTCATATGAGCCTTGGCACCTCATCAAGCTATTAATGGCAAGAGGCCAAACCACTTTCAAGCCACCTTAAAAAGGTTTGAACCCTTTTAATGACACACTCAAACCCATGTTTAGCCAAATCTCTTTGGATGGTGACTTATCCCCAATGATTAAGCTGGACCAAATGATCTCCTCTTCAGCCCAAACTAGCTTTGGTGATTAAGTCCAACCCAAATCCATGTATTGACCCAATTTGACCCAAAATGAAACTTTTCACATTCCTCTTTAATCCAAGAGCTTTACACATGGACAACCCCAATTGATTGCACCAAACCCAAGTCCTGAGCCCCCTGACCAAATGGTGACCTGACCTTGGCTGGCCAACCACCTTGGCTGCTAGAAAACACCATGGCCAAGGGGAGCAAGGAGCTAAAACTCAAAATTGAACCCACATGATGTGCACAAGTCCAATTGGTCATTAGAGCCTTTCTTCCCTCCACTTAGAAATCACTCACCCACTGGCCAGCCATGGTGGCCTCTTCTCCCCCCTCTATTTAAACTCACCCTCCATGGCCAAGGGGAGAGGGAGAGTTTGAAATCCCTTGGGGAGACTCTGCCAAATTGTTCCCAGAGCTTCTTCAAGACCTCTTGCGTGCAATGTAACTATTCTTCAGTCCTCTTCCCCACTGATCAGAGTCAATTTCTCAACCCTAATTTGAGCTTAAAATAGGTCATCCCTCAAAACTTTGCCAAAACCAAATTAATTGAACCCACATCATCCCCTTAGTGAAAGAAGAAGATCCCCCACAAAAGCCCCATCACCAAAACACCATAGGGTAGACTTTGATCAACCCCCTAAATCAGCCTTGGTCGATTTCATACGTAGGCTATTCACCACAGCTTGAGGCTTCATCTAGAGCTCTTTGGACTCAAGGAAAGCTTTTGGAAGCACACTATTGAGGCCACACCTCTTGGGAAAAGGTATTGAACTTTCCCCTTAAATTGAGCTTCATTTAATTCTCCATGCTTATAAACTTTATTTAATACTTGATCAACCATATGGATATATTCTCCTAGTCAAGACGAGTCTATAGGAACAAACTACACTAAATTAATTAAGTATCGAGAGAGATATTAAGGTTTGAAATTGGACGATTCTCAGGCTAGGGATTTGAAGACGATGAACGGATGTCATTCGTTTCCACGTGTATCGAATGGACGGTCATGATTGTACCGAACAGATGAATGGAATGAAAAGACAGACCGAGTCAGCAATGAGGTGGCTGGCGGCGCCGAACCGGAAGACGCCGCATGGAAAGTTCATATCTACCTAGGTTGAGGTGGCGCTGCATCACTTAAATAGAAAATTAGGGATTTTTCTTATTTATTTAAATATCAAAACTTCAAAAATGCATATCTTGGTGTAGAAAAATCACAAAAATAAAATAAAAATATCCTCTTGCCCAATGAACAGAGGAGAGCAATGTGGACCACAATGTGGAAATTGTTTCATGTTTGTTCGAAGAATGTATCATTTTTAATTAATTAAATGATGTATTTTTTATTTAGATTCTCCATTTGCATATACATTTCACCATGGCATAGGACCATGGGGCTTTTGATGTCTATGTTGTTAGGTATAAAAAACCAGAGACATCAAATTACAACTTTTGATTTTTTCAAGTGAAATGACATTTTTGGCATTAAAATAATTAAAATAATTAAAATACAACTTTTGATGTCTCAGTGAACAGATGATTCTCCATTTGCATAGACATTTCACTATGGCATGAGATCATGGGGCTTTTGATGTCTCTGTTGTTAGGTATTTATTTTAACTTAATAGTATCTGTTTTGGTATAAAAATTATAATAATTAAAATATTGATCAAAAAAATACAAAACTTGTTTTGGTAGTTCACTGTGATCAGAGAATCCTAGGAAAAATATAAACTTGGTTTAACTCATTAAAAATAACCCTAATAATCACCAACCCCTAAAAATGAATAAAAATTAAATTTTCAAATTGGAGTTAATTATAAATGTAAATAACATAAAATCATTCTCCACTATAATTTAATGTCAGAGGGGTTTCCCATAAAAATTTCAAGTCAATTGGAGTTAATTTGATCACTAAAATAGATTAATCAAGTAAAATGACATTTCAATAATTAAAATACAACTCAAAAAATTACAAAATTGGTTTTGGGAGCTCCTTATGATTAGAGGAACCTAAGAAAAATAAAATTTTATTAAAATAAATACTTCATTTTTTGAGCTATTTTTGAGCATTTAAATTAATAAAAATTAATTAAAAAATCATAAAAATTGCAAAATTATAAAAACACACTAAAATATCACATTTGGCTTCCTGATAAATTGGGACCAATCAAAATAATTTTCTTAATTTTCTAAGTCAAGATATTAATTTTAAAGGCTCAAAAATGAATTTTCTCCAATTTTTCACTAAAAAAATTCCAATAATTAAAATATAATTCACAAAAATATGAAATCTGTTTCTTTCGGTTCATTAGAATTATAGAAATTTAATAAAAATATAAAACATAATTTTTCATTTAAATAATATTTTATATTTAATTAATACTAAAAAATAAATAATTCTAACAATTAAATTAAACCACTAAAAATCATAAAAATTGGTCCAAGTGATCCTTTTACTTAGGTAAAACTTTAATAATTTTCTTAAGAACATAATTCTTATATTGGTTGAGTTATTGAATTTTTATTGAAAACCCCCTATTTTTGCATTAAAGTTAATAATTTTCTTAAGGACATAATTCTTATATTGGTTGAGTTATTGAATTTTTATTGAAAAACCCCTATTTTTGCATTAAAGAAATGATTATAAAATTAAATAAATTCAAAAAAATCACATTTTCTCCTTTGATGTTTTAATTAACCAATGAGTGGGGTAATATAAAATTTTCAATTCATTTGAGTTTAATTTAACGAATTAAGGGGTGTTAAGGCCTTTGGGGCAAAAGGATAAATTTTAGAATTTAAGGCTTAATTAATGTTTAGGCTTAACCA
>NW_018165112.1:648427-651324 GCF_001263595.1 Phalaenopsis equestris | reverse complement strand
TCACATGCTTAATTCATTTTAAAAGCTCTTTTCTCCTATTTATTTCATTATACTTCTCATTTATCAACTAATAAAAGAACAAGATAATTGCATACATAGCCCCTAAAATTTATGAAATCATGTATTTACGTGGACCATGATTTAATTAATATTGGGAATTAATTAAAAAATGGGATTTTAAAAAAAAAAAAAAAAAAAAAAAAAAAAAAAGAGTTTTTATTATGAATTATGATATTTTAGTGATAATTTTAAAAATGAATTGAAGAAGATGATAATTTTGCAAATAACAATATTTCAAAAACTTAGTACAAAAATATGATGCAAAATAGCTTAATTTAAATATGTTCAAATTAAATTATTATTTGCAAAGCTGTCCATAGAGAAGCAAATTGCTTGTACCATTGAATATGTTCGTATGTATTGTAAATTTTATGTTAAACATTATTTACAACAGTGAAAGTCACATGCAACTATTTATTTATTTTTTTGCAGATAACATAATGTACTCCGTAGCGTTCGATCTCTGTCTGACCAATTACAGAACAAAATTCCTAATATTTATATTTATAAAGGTGAAATAGATTTTTGATCCCGTGGGCATCAAATATTGATTCCCCTAAAGGGCTGAAAACTCTGGTGTGTTTGCTCCTGATTTGAAGAGCCCGTGCCACGGGATTCGAACCCCTGACCCGAGGGACTTACGCTCCCCCCCTCCGCCCCAGCACACACGCACACACACACACATAATATAATATAATATAATATAATAATACTAATGAGGAAAATAAGAGATGTCAATTCGGGTCAGCGGGTCGGGTTTAAGTCTGACCCAAATCGGGCAACGAAATCCGATTTGAATAATAAATGGGTCCAAAAACTCAACCCAAACCCGACTCCACCCTGACACGAGTAACCTGAACCTGACCCATTTAACATGTCAACTCAATTTTTCTTCTAATATTTAACAAACAATGATAGGAAAATCAAAAGAAATTTCTATTTATATACGATCAATAGTGTAAGACACACTCAATCCAATCCTTTTTTTCATGTTTATTCCGGCCATGTTCAGAAATTCTTACGCGTTGAATTCTCAGATTGGAACCTTGACTTGACAAATGTTCGGGTTTTCCCGAACCTGAATTTTTCGAGTTGGTTTGAGTCGTGTTGACATATGAGTTCAATTTTTGACACCCCCAAGGTAAATCTAATGGAATAAATTTGGTGCATTTCATACTCTAGACAATAAAAGCATTTCTTGTTCTTCAAATTTCATAATATCAGTTTTAATTTGTAACAGTTAGAAAGAACTGTTGACTATAAAACTCTTTCTCTCTCCTTCTATATTCCTTCTAAACTACTCCTCCCCTTTGCTCTCCATTCCCTTCTCAATTCTTCTTCTCAAACAGCTTTTACTTTGATTTTTTTCCTTTTTTTTTCCACATCAACAGATAAGTCCAAGATTTAGTTGTCTTTGAAATCATCTTCAAATCTCAGTTTCTTCTACTCAGTTTTCAGTATCTGCAGTTTGGAAGGAGCAGCTTCCCAAAGGTAATTACTTCATTTCATCTTCTAGAGAGAGAGAGAGAGAGATAGAGAGAGAGAGAGAGAGTTTGTGTGTGTGTGTGTGAGAGAGAGAGAGGGGTATCTGTGGTTGTATTTTGGTTGTCAGAGATTTGTGGAGACAAGAAAAAAACTTATGAGAAGCTAGAAGTATTCAGGAAGCAACTAGAGAGAGCTTGGCATGAGCATGAAACCCTAATGCAACGTTTGGTTGTAATATGGATTTACGTTAAATTAGATTTATCAAATCCAGTAAATCTGATCGTTGTGTTGACGGACACAAGCCGGATGAGTGACGGTAGAAAAAAATTCATAGTTATCCTCTCAATCGGATTTATTAAATCTGAATTTACGTTGCAGAAGAGACCAATATAAAAATTTTTCATTTAAACAAGCATTGAATTTAAATTTCAAATTTTTTGATCTTCTTTATGTTTAGATGATAGCTTGTGATGAATTACTACAAAACATATATAGCAGCAGCAAAATGAATTTCATGTTATGATGATAGCTTGTGATATATTGCATTGTTCTTATTGCCATGCAATTGTCACTAGAAATGAACCTAAAGTTCATTTTTTTTTTTTATGGAAACCCTAACCCTAACCTTAGTAGTGATTATTTTGTTTTAGTGGTGTATACAAGCTATCATGGCATCTTCCTCAAACACTACCATCCTAAGCTCTCCTTGCGCTGCCTGCAAGTTCCTTCGTCGAAAATGCATGCCTAGCTGCATCTTTGCCCCTTATTTCCACCCTGAAGAACCCCAAAAGTTCATCAACGTGCACAAAGTGTTTGGAGCTAGTAATGTAGCAAAGCTCCTCAATGATCTCCTTCCGAGCCAACGCGAAGATGCAGTGAACTCTCTCGCTTACGAGGCCGAAGCTCGTATAAAAGACCCCGTCTATGGCTGCGTCGGCGCCATCTCCGTCCTCCAACGTCACATACAAAGGCTACAGAAGGAGCTGGATGCAACCAACGCTGAGCTTCTTCGATATGCTTATGCTGAGCAGCGCTCACCAAATGTTTCAACAATGATCAGTCCAAGCTTGAGAGTCCATTACCCACATCCACCATTGCCGGCTCATGGATTATGGCCTAGTTTTGTCAGCTATCATCATCCTCATTCTCAGAATGATACTTGTAGCAACTCTTCATCAGGTGAGCTCAATCAAAGGGGGGAGTGGGAATGAAGCATGTGATTTTCATTAAAGACTTGGGTCGTGCTAAGTTTGATGGTGTGAGTTTTTTGTTTGAGAGATAAGTTAAGAGTATGTATGAATCATGTTGAGAATTGTAATTATTCTCTCCAAACGGTGATATATATATATATA
>NW_018165112.1:637792-648417 GCF_001263595.1 Phalaenopsis equestris | reverse complement strand
ATTTGATTTATATATATATATATATTCAAAGTTTGGTGAGAGGCTATTAGAATTTCATCTAGTACATAGGTGTGAACGAACTCATGACCTTAGGGGTCTTATAAATTCTATCAAGCAAAACTTCAAGGTAGGCGGAGCGCGCGCGCACACACATACATATATGAAGAACATCCTCCTTACATATGAGCCAACTATACTCACCATTTATTAAGTTGTTAAAAGTGCATGGAAGTCAAATTTGGGGGCTATACTTTCTTTATTCTAGAGATAGTTTTATGTCTAAAGTGATGTTAATATACCTCACTTCATATTCCCTCTCACCCTTTCGGTTGACTTATTTTATGTTGAGCGTTAAAAAATTAGGGATAATTAAGTACTGACGAGCATAAATATTAATAATTATAAATTAAGCACCCAGGTGATTTTTTTAAACTATCGAACCGATGCATTTACGCTTGCCACCAAGAAACTATTAAGAACTTGTCAAAAAATGATAAATATGGTTAGTATTTTATCATGAATTTTGATATTTAAGCGAGATTTTGAGAAATGAACGAAAGAGAACGGTTGATTTTGTAAATAGCAAGTTTCAAGTAGTCTTTGACAAAAAAAAAAAAAGATGGAAATTTGAAGTTTGAATTTGAAATGAAAATCAAAATATTAAAATATGCAAAGAACTCTACTTTAAATTTAACCATTATTTGTTTATAGAAACTTACAACTTTAATCTTTCTATGATATAACTTAATGATGACTTAAATGATTTCATTTGATTGTTTTTAGGAGCCATTGGTTGGAAAATGATTGTTCAATCAGCTTTATTAAAGCTACTAATTTGTTTGCAGCCGCTCTCATGCATGATTGGATCACTACTTTATTAAAAGTTGGCTCAATTAACTTAAACTAAATTATTAAAAGGCCATTATATTGAAGATTAAGCTTAAGGATTCATTTATTGAAGATTAAGCTATCATTTTTCATAAATGAGAAATTAATTAAATTTTTGACATCTGAACAATTCAAGGTAAAAGCTGTTTAATAAAAAAATAATAATGATTAATTTTAAAATTTTTAAAATTATTTTAAAAATTTTAAAATAATTTGTTGGTTGACATCCACGGTATAAATCCCCTTAGGTTGGGGGTTCGAATCCCCTGTGACGCAGTTGGCTTTGAGGAGGTGGTACTAGTATTGTTATGCACATTATCGGTAAATTGGAGGCACGTATAATAGCCTCTGGTCATTCCTTTAACAAAAAAAAAAAACATAACATCATGTTACCTAGAGACTATAAAAATTTATCTTGTAATACAAGAATCTAACCACCATGCAAATTTATATATATATATCATATAGTCAATCCCATATATTTACGACGATACCGAAGATGATATTATAAGTCAACAAATTAATATACGATTACCGGTTTTTGTTGGGAAGAAAAAATTCTAGACTTGCCAAGATTTGACAACATGTAATTTGTTAGTTTGAAGTCAACGTTAATGTTAGCAAAGTTGCACTTTAATGTTTACCCCATAGGGCTCAATAAGTTATTTATGGATAAATATATATATATATTTATTTTAAGGATTTTGAATGCATTAGGTCATTATATGTCTTGAAATAAATGAGAAAACTGTGGATGATTTGTCATAAAACATGCAATTGATTGATTGGACAAGGAAGCTGTTCTTTAGTTGACTAAGGCTAGAGGAGCATATGGTGTAGTTAGTTCTTGTCATTTGTAGTGAAATGAGAGAAAGGTTGGGTGGTTCCTATCCTTTTATATTTATTTATGTATATGTATTTATATTGCTGATGTAGATCATATTTTAGCATAGATTTTTTTTAGACAAAATTCTGAAAATGAACTTATTTTTCACATCATAGAAAGGTAAATAAATGTTTTCAATACCTTTTTATAGAGTCAAAATAATGAAGCAAAAATGGGTGCTTTTTTAATGATATTATTTCATTCCTTAATTTATATTTTTTTCAATATTTTGATGGAAAAAAGGAGGCTCTTTTCTTGAAGTGTAGAATCAACAACAAAGTCTTTTGAGATCTCCATGTGTTAACTCACAGCTTTTTTGTTTCATTGAGAATTTTTTTAGCGCATATTAGTATCAACATAACGTTAACCTCATAAGTTTGTGTGATTAATATTCGACTCATAAGTGATTCGATGATAGCAAAATTTGAGTCATTTTATAAATGATTTTGGTTAGAGTTCTATACTTTAATGATGATTTGGCTAAAACATGGTGATAATTACTAATATTAGAGCATTTGTAGCTTGAAGATGAGCTCAAAATGGTGAATCATAGTATTTCTAATAGTAATGAGAATTAAAAAATAATTAAATTTTTGTTGTATAATTATGTTTCAATTTTTAAAGCTATGTTTTATCATAAATACTTAAGAGAATAATTGATAGAGTAAGTAAAATATAAAAATTAATTTTAATTATTTTTAATGCAAAGATAAACTTATTGTAAAATATATTAAAAGACCAAGTTAGAACTCTATTACATTAATAGTTTATGAATTAATTACTTAAATCATTTCTCTTTCTTATAACACAGTCGCTTAACTCAAATCATGTAACTTAGACATCCCCTTTGTAGAATTTCACTTATGAAGCTATTCTCACACATCATCACTTCCTCCCATTTCAAGCAAGCAACTATGGTTTTCTTTCCCATTCTCAATTCTTCTTGGGCATTCTCACATTTAAGTATGACTTTGCACCTTTCTTTCATAAACTTGGTTTAGACTTCATCCCTTATGATTAGAACTAGCTTGTTGGTTCCATCAAGTGTGTTTTGGGTTGTTTAATGGCTTCTTTTTTGCATTTCCTTTAGGTTGAGCCTTTTGTTGACCACTACTATTTACACTTGATGGTTTTCCCATGTCTTATTGCGCTCACTATCACTTGCCTACTTTTTATTTTATTTATTCAAAGTTGATTTCAACCTCAATAAATTTAGCTAATGGTAAGTACTCCTTCGATTATTTCTTCCCCAATATATAAACAACCACCTCTTTTATTACTTTTATAGCAAGGTAAACCCACTCTTATGATCCATAAAGTTGTGTTTTCAAGCTCAATGGTTCCATTGAATTAGCCCGAGTGGAAAAGTGTATCTTCGGTATGCCGCCTATTTAATCTATTAAGACCAAATTTGAAGTTATGAAATTTATGTTATCTTAAACTTTAAATGATGTGTGCTTTGCATCTTATTTGTGAGAAAAAAAAATATTTGTTGGTGAATCCTTAATAAGATTATCAAAATATCTATTGATATTTTTTCAATGTATCTCCCATTGTCCTTATTTGGATTGTTTTCCATTGCTTTTGACAAATCATCTTACTCATCTGAGACCTTGTTAAAAAAAAAAACCTTTTCAAAGTGGATTCATCAACTACTTACATATTAAAGCTCTCAATTGCTCAAGTATTTATTGAGATTGATATTTCTTAAAGCTTCTCAAATGTGATAAGAATTGATTTTTAATTGAGGCATTATGTTGCTTTTGAGAAGAGACAAAGCTTCTATTATCATTGTCATTTGCATAAGTAAGAAATTAAAGTTTATCAAAATTAATTTTTCTAAAGAAATAAGAACTCATTAAGAATGAAAAATTTTAGCTAGCATTATGTTAACCACACTAGATGTCTTATTCTAATATAAACTAAATAAGAAATAAAAAAATTATGACTAATCTAATTTATTAATAATTTAAGGCAATTTGTGATGAAATAAAGAAAAATTAAACTCAGAGTCCGTTTGGGGCAGCTTGTGCGTTTCAAGATAAACTGCTTATCCATAAACGCGGCCCGCGGGCCGGCCGCAGGGGTTAACCAGCGGCCTGCGTTTAGTGTAAAAACCCAAACACAGTTTCGAATAAGCTGGCGAAACGCGCAAACCAAACAATAAGCTGCCCCAAACGAACCATCAATCTCTATAAAAAGCCCATCATTTTAGAGATAATGTTCCTTTCTTAGAAGTCCTCTAATATTTGTGAGCTAACACACTCAATTAGTCTTTTACTTGGTGAAAAAGCACAAAAATAGAGTAAGGGAACTCAAGAAAACTTTGTCTTGAAAATAAAGTGATTAATATTAGAAAAGCCTTCTTTAATTATAAAAATAAGAGGAAAAGAGCAAAACATGTAAACTTAGCTCTAAATTTAAGTTTAACTACATGACCAAGAAACATTTTATGCTAAAAGCATGGTCAACCCAAGTTAGCCAAAAGTCAACCTGGCCTAAACAAATACATCAATCATACATGTGAGTGCAAAATATCCTAAATATATATTTTGAATTAGAAAATTATGCAGCAGAAACTTCAGTGCTGGGAGAGTTACTCAACTTCGATAAATTTGGAATCCAAAATGTGAGGACTGTTGATGCTGCTGCAAACATGGCTCTCCGGGGAGCCCATTTCAAGCAAGTTGTGGCACCGATCTGACTGTTCCAGCAGGCAACCTGGAAAACAAGAATATAAATTCTTATGAATTTATAAATCTAACATCTCAACTTTTGTACTTACAATTATACCATTTTTTGTGTGAGAAACCTTTGCATGAAAATGTGTATTTCAGTTTTGAGAAGTTCAAGTGATAGTAAGTCATGTAAATATGAAATTTTAGGTGATAGATGTGTAAATAAATAAATAATTGTTGTATGTATGTAAATGCCCCTATTTTTAATTGAACAAGTCAACGGTAGTTTACTGGACACTTGTCATGTCATGCATGTATCAAACAGAAGATACTAAAATGTTACACATATCAGTGTCATGTCATGTTTGATGTTATAAAATGCCAGGAAACATAAAAGAAAAGTAATTATTTGGATGCCTTTGTATTAAACATTAAAAGTCATTAAAGATGAATGTTATAGCTGTTAGTTGTGTTCGACCAGGAGGATCGACCAAGTATCTTTCTATTTGGGTATCACGTCAGAGATTCGTTGTAAGCCCACATCCTTTTGCTTTAGTTATGGATGCTCTTACAAGACATTTATATAGAATGTACCTTGGTGTATGCTTTTTGCTGATGATATCCTTCTTGTGGATAAGACTAGAGAAAGAGTTTAAAAAAATTATAGAGGTTTACATTTGAGTCTAAAGACCTTCATTTGAGCAGATCTAAAATTGAATACATGGAATGTAATTTTAGTAGTAGTAACTCTATTGACAGAGTTGTAACTATGGGTGATCCAATCATTAAAAAGTGTGAAGGTTTTAGATATCTCGAGTTTATTGTTCAAAGTGATAGTGATATGGATGGAGATGTTATCAGTATAATTCAAGTTGGTTGGTTGAAGTGGATGAATGCATCGGGTCCATTGTGTGATTGAAAAATAGAGCTTAGACTAAAAGGAAAATTTTATAAGATGGTGGTGAGAGTTGCAATGCTCTAGATGCAGAATGTTAACCTTTAAATGAGAAGCACAAAACAAAGTAATGTGTTGTTGACATGAGAATGCTTAGGTGGATGGGTGGCTTGAAACTTAAGAGACAAAATGTGAAATGAATATATCCGTGATAGGGTTGGCATAACTCCAGGCAGACAATATTAGAGAGAGTTGTATTACATGGTTTGGTCACATTAAACGTTAACTATCTGATGATCCGGTTGGGAGATTAGATGCTTTGGATTTGACTTATGTTAAGAAAGGTGGAGGTAGACCAAAAAAGACTTGATCTTAATCTAAATGAAAATATGACACTCAATAAAATGCAATGGAAAAAAATGCTTCATGTAGCCTAACCCACCAAGCGGGATAAAGGCTTGTTGTTGTTGTATAGTGTATTTATGTCATTCAAAATAGCAAATTTATTACATAAAATATCAAAGAGATATTATCATAAAGAATATGAAAGGTCATGTCCCATAAGATTTCATTTCTTTGCAGATGCTTACAAATTCTTAATTTCATTTCTTCGAATTCATAATTCTTATAAATTCAAAGTTTTGGTGTTAGATATCTAAATACAAATGAATTATGTGGTATGTATGTAAATCTTCCAAAAATAGAAAAAAAATAAAGGAGCATTTACATACACAATTCTTATCTATTTATAATTTTGACACCTAAACTTTCATACTTACACGCATAACACTCGAATATTTTACAGCGCATCAAAAATATGTAAATATACAAGTGAAATACACCTTTCATGCATAGATTGATGGCACTCGGGTGCTATGAGTGTAAATGACAAACTTTAGGTGTTTGATATGTAAATATATTGGAATTGTGTGGCATGTATGTATGTAAATTTTACTAAAATAAAAAGATTAAAAAAAAAAAAATGGGTATATAACCCTCTGTTTCCATATTTCCATAATTCCTTTGCCCTTCCAGCATTTTGCATTTATTTCGTACAATTCCCAGCGCTCCCAGCCACCAAACAGCCAAAATATCCCAAAAAGAGATATTTACATTTATACCTCACAGTTCTCATAAAGTTTGATATTTACACTTATAAAATCTTGGTGTCATGAGCTTATGCGTGAAAAGGTGTACTTCATTTTTAAAAAGGTAAAGATGATGATATTTAAAGTCATCTAGCAAATGTTCCGACTAAAAACCTAAGATATGTCAAAAATCCTTGATTGATTACGTTCAATCTCGTCCACACAAGTTAACGTTGTTGAGTCATGCTCCGACCAACAATCTAGGATAGATCTAACATCATTGGTGAATTTCTCCTGACATTGTATATACAAATGATTTCAAATAGGTCAAACATTTTTGGTAGATTTCTAATAGCTTCTTGTATACAAATGGCCTCAAATCAGTCAAATATCCTTATATACAAATGACCTCAAATCAGTCAAATATCCTTAGTGGTAAGATATGTCAAAAATCCTTGATTGATTACGTTCAATCTCGTCCACACAAGTTAACGTTGTTGAGTCATGCTCCGACCAACAATCTAGGATAGATCTAACATCATTGGTGAATTTCTCCTAACATTGTATATACAAATGATTTCAAATAGGTCAAACATTTTTGGTAGTTTTCTAATAGCTTCTTGTATACAAATGGCCTCAAATCAGTCAAATATCCTTATATACAAATGGCCTCAAATCAGTCAAATATCCTTAGTGGCTTTCTCGTGATATATAACACACACACACACACACACACACACACACACACACACACAAGGAAGAGGTGCAGTTTTTGGGCTTTGTTAGGTCCAAACATGGCATTAAAACTTATTTGAGAAAGGTGAAAACTATCAATTCTTGGCCAAAACCAACAAATTTTACTGAAGTATGAAGATTTCATGAACTCATTAATTTCTATCGTTGATTCATTCAAAATTTCAGCGTCATTGTAGCTCCATTTATGGATTGTTTAAAGCAGAAATTATTTTTCTTGGGTGATAAACAACACCTAAGTTCTGCACCAATTCTAGCGATGCCAGACTTCGATAAACCATTCCAAGTGGAAACAGATGCCACTGCTATAGGAATAGGAGCAATTCTATCTCAAGAAAACAGACTAATTGAATTTTTCAGTGAGAAACTTAGTGGTCCGCTGCAGAAATGGTCCACATACGAGCAAGAATTATATGTTGTGGTTCAGGCTTCCAAACAATGGGAACATTATTTAATTTCAAAAGAGTTTATGCTTTTTACTGACCATCAATCATTACAATTTTTACAAACTTAAAAGAATTTAAATCGGATACATATGAGATGGATTGTATTTCTCCAAAAGTTTGGTTTTGTATTGAAGCACAAATCTAGCCATAGCAATCGAGTTGCAGACGCTCTAAGCCGAAGAGTGAGTCTTCTAGTTTCTGTCCAATCGCTAATTACAAGTATGGAATCACTTTGTGAGCAAAATGAAGATGATGAGGATTATTCAATTCCATGGTCATAGTGCATTGAACAAAGGACAGCGGGCGATTATTCCATTCAACGGGGATTCCTCTTCAAAGGCAATCAACTTTGTATTCCAAATACCTCCCTTTAGCATCAGCTCATTCAAGAAATGTATAGTGCTAGGTTGGTCGTTCATGTGGGAAGAGGCAAGACACTAGCTCTGTTTCAAGCAAGATTCTTTTGGCCCGGACTTCGTTGAGATGTCTGTCGCTTTGTTGAGAAGTGCCAAATTTACCAAAACTTTAAGGGTGTCACTCAGAACATTGGCCTATATACTCCACTACCGGTTCCAGATTCAATCTGGGAAGATCTTAGTTTAGACTTTATTTTGGGTCTTCCAAAAACAAAATGTGGTCTTGATTCTGTTATGGTGGTGGATGACAAATTCTCAAAAATGACCGATTTTATCGCCTGCAAGAAGACATTTGATGCAATCAATGTCACAAAACTTTTTGAAGGAAATAGTCCGTCTACATGGCATTCCAAGGAGCACAACTTCATATCGTGATTTCAAGTTTGTTAGTTGTATTTGTCGTGACTTGTGGAAAAGACTACAAACAAAACTAAAATTTAGTTCAGCCTATCATCCACAATCTGATGGACAAACTGAAGTGGTAAACCACTTGTTAGGAAATATGATTCGATGTCTTGAAGGTGAGCATCTAAAGCAATGGGACGATATCTTGAGTCAAGCGGAATTTGCTTTTGATGTTATAACAAATAAAACTATAGGAAAGACGCACTTCAGCATGTTTATACTAAAGAACCAAATCATACAGTTGATGTCATTGTAACTCCCAAACCGAAGAGTTCTCAAGCGATCAAAATGGCAAGTAAATTTGAAACGATGTTATGACAAATAGAACTATGGGAATGATGATAGTGAGCGCAATAAGCTTATTTCCATGGTTGATAGAACATAAACAAAGATTAATGATAATGCGTGATTGGTGACACTTCCTCCTGATTTGAATATCTCTTCCACCTTCAATGTAACTTATCTATAAAAGTATCAACCACCGGACGATGGATGTGTGCAAATCACGGAACTCGAGTCGAATTCTTCTGATTCAGAAGAGAATCTAATGCAGTGAATCCTCTTATAAGCAACAGCTGCTATATCCTTTATTTATTTATAAGTATTTTATTACTAATTAATACTGAATATTAGACCTCTATATGTGTTTCGCTTATTTCTTATTATACGTATGTACGGTTGTGCTGATAGTGTAGGCACGATACCTATATTTGTTGTACCGGTTTGAGTAGACACCTTTTGCTTGCAAATGATTATGGAAGAATAGTTTCTGCTTCACTATTTCCTGTTCCTCGTCTCCTTCTGTTTTGTAGCTGCGCTAGACTCACTAAAAAAACCATTCAATGGAATGTTACTTTTCTATGATTGATGCATGACCAAAGTAACTTTCAAATTGGCATCAAACAACTTATTCTTATGAAATTTATGGAAGATGGTCAATTAGACATTACATGATTGAAAAGAAGATAAAATAAAATACACACACGCACACACAAATAACCCCTCTATGTATGTATATATCTATGTAGCTGATTACTTCTTGGTGTGCAATTAATTATAATAGCTTTTAACATAAAGCTCCTAAACTTTTGGAATAATACTGAGAATGCAACTATCATATGTTTCAAAGTTTGAACTTTGCACAGTTAATATTGTAGAATTGCTAAACCTTATTCCAAAAATTGTTTGGTGCCTTCGAATTAGTGATAGAAAAGATTGCATGTAGAGAATAAGGACTGTATATAATGGAGAGGATGGCTGATATAGGTTATAATGGTGATAAAGGTGGCAAAAAATAGGTTTACTCTTCAACCCTCTTCAATGTACCCTAACTTTCTCAATTTTTGCGCAACTTGGCTCACTCCATTCATTCTCCTTACTATGTACCCTCACCCTACTCACTACAGCCTCAAGACCCTCAACCCTGGATAGCTCGTTTCTTTTTCAATAAAGGAACATAATAGCAATACAAATCAAAGAAATAGGAACAATTAATAATGCTCAAATCAGATAAACACTGTAGCAATTCAAGAAGGGTCTTGCACTCGGAATTTAATCATAATTTTTTTCGCCCTAATGACCTACTTCAAGCGGCTAGGATTTAATGTCTTCGAAAAAGCATTAAACAAAGTTTAAAATTCTCTCATCCAAAGAAAATAATGTCTGAATATGTAAAAAAAAGTAAAAGCACGCTAGTTCTAGGACTACACCTAAGCTTTTCTTGGCCTTTATCATAAATTGAACAAAACTATAAAATGAAACTGAAAACAAAGACACAATACAGAGGAAGCATCTAGGACCGCCCTCGTAGAGATCGTAGAGATCGAACCCTCTAATTGGTGGTGGGTTCGATAAATGTTGCTCCCCATAATTGGTATCCGTCCTCGTAGAGATCGAACCCGAGTCAGAGGGGTCTTATGACTAACAACGCAACTGCCTACCAACTTGTCACCCAATGGCGCACATGTGTGCACCGGGTGTAGGTGAGTTGGTGTTGGCTTTTCATAAGTCCCCTCTCGACCCGGGTTCAAATCCTCGACCAAACGGGATTTGAATTTGCACATGGGATTGGTTGGGGGTCCTCCCTTCGGCCAATTCTTTTAGAAAAATAAAAAAATAAAAAAATAAAAATATATATATATACCTGTGTGTGTGGTGAAGGGAAATTTTC
>NW_018165112.1:631317-637761 GCF_001263595.1 Phalaenopsis equestris | reverse complement strand
ATATGTCACACCTAAACTTTCATATTTACATACATAGCGCTTTGATGCTTTAAACCTATGCATGAATAGGTATATATCACTTTTAAAAGGTGATAAATGTGTGATTTTTTATGTGATATTAAATATTTGAGTGCAATGTATGTAAATACATCCGAATTGTATGCGAGTGTTATGTATGTAAATATTTAAAGACACAACTTTGATGCATGGCAAAATGAGATGATTTAAAATTGGCGAAAAATTAAACAAAACAATAATAAATAAGGACAAGGGTTATCAGACAGCACAAGCACCAAGTTAGCAAAAAAATTTAATTAAAAGACAATATAGTATGTTGTGATTAACCTCATTTCTCATGTTTACATTCCAAGCATGTAAGGTTCCATCTCCAGATCCTGTAAGTTGCAGTTTCAAAAGCAGTCATTAACCCATGAAACAGCCGCAGCAAATCTCCAGATCCTGTAAGTTGCAGTTTCAAAAGCAGTTATTAACCCATGAAACAAGAAAATATAGGTGAACAAGACGGAAAGGCAAACACAACTCCATCCAAATTTTTAATGGGGCATGTACATACATACCACTCATTTCTTATGTATTTACATATCAAATATCTAAAAGTTTACTTTGTACATTTACACCACTCAATTATTTCATATCACATCAAACAAACTACTACTTTAACTTTTAAAAAGTAAAATACACCTTTTCATATACAGGTCAGGTGGTGTATATATAAAAATTAAACTTTAGGAATTAGATATGTAAATACATAAGAATTGAGCAGTATGCATGTAAATCTTTCATTTTTAATTTAACCCTTGAACGATGACGAATATCCATAAATAGACTAGAAACATAAACTTGCTATTTCAAAATCTACATGATAGATTTTAATATTCATATACCAGCACTAATCCACAAAGCAGCTATATAAACGTTCTTCCCCTTACAAGCTTGCAGAAGTGAATATTTTAGATCATTTCTGAAAGGAAAAAAAAATATATGTTTTCCTCTTAACATAAACTATGGAACGCATAAACATAGAGGGAGAAGAAAATAACTACATGAACACGTGATTATGACACTTTAATAGAATCTATTAAAATTCATGTGGAAGATGCAGCCGAAATGGAAATCAAACTAAGAAGGTAATAAAAATACATAAAATTAAATCTCAAGATAACTAGTAAAGAAATCAGGTACATAGCTTATCTGTTCAAGGACCTTGCTTGTGCTATGTCATGATTACTTCTTAAATAACACATCAACGGAAACAGTTATCTGTTTGGCTCAGAATGATAAATCTTAATTTTCCGCATAAAGCAATTTTCAAACTTCACAAGTAAATCACATCGCCTAAAATAATATCTACTTTTGCATAAGCAAGAGAATCTGGAATACACAGCTAAAAGTATAGCATTCGGAAACTGGGAAACAAGAAATGCAAAAGAAAATTTGACTAGAATCTATAGGAATAAAGGAGAATAACGCACAAAAAACAAAAGAGTATAAAAAATAAAAGTAATTCATAAAGTTTGAGAGACAAGAGTTTGCATGTCCACATACATGGTAGAAATGCAAACTGTTCATAAAAATATTTAAGAAGAAAGATATACCTGAAATAACATATTTTCCATCTGGAGTGAAAGAAGATTCAGTTGTTATGTTAGAAGATGGCTCTAAACTGAATCCACACCGCTAAGCATGATGAGAAACAAGATCAGTTTAATAGCCAGAGAATGAGCCAAGATCCTATGGCCTTGTTTGAGATCAAGTTTGTTTTTTATTTTTGTTCTTATTTTTGCTTTTCCTTTTGTTTTAAAAAAAATTTATTAAGTGTGCTTTTACATGTTTTTATTTTTTATTTCTAAAAATAAATAAATGTGATTTCGAAAACACTCAAAATAATTTTTAGTTGTTTTGAGTATTTTTAAAAACAGTCATACTTTAATCAAAAGCAAAACATATTTTATTTCAAATAAAAAAATAAATAAAAAAAATAAAATAATAATAATAATAAATAAAAATGATCCCAAATGGCCCCTAATAGATATTAAAATTGTACCACCAGGAATAATGATTCCAAGCCATTAATATAGAAAAACAAACCTTATCCCCGCAGTAAGCATCCAGAACATAGACATTGTTGCTTGTTGTTGTTAAAAGCATAGACTTCCCATCATTACTAAATTTGATATCACAGACTTCAGCTGTGTCTCCACCCACTAGAAAAGTGTCGAAGGGACCCTGACAGGTAAAATAAGAAATTATTACAAGTAAATGGAAAAACCCTTATGGTTTCATTAACAAAGAGTAAACCTTGTCGTAAGATCGTGAATCAAACAACTTAATAGCGCCGCCTTCCATTGATACAGCAAAAACAAGGCCCTGTTGATCATATGCAACAGTCGGCCTACCACGCAACCGCAATATTCCCTGTAGACAAAAAAAGTACTTGTGAATAAAATCAGCTAAAATAAACGTAGGGCCCATTAGGCATCAATTTATTTCTTGTTTTTGTTTTTTTTTCTTTTTCTTTTATTTTTTAAAAGATATTTGTCTGGTATAATTTTTATATACACTTATTTTTTGTATTAAAAAACTAATTAACTTTTTAAAAACATTCACAAACACCTAAAAGATGTCTTGGGAGTTTTTAACAACAATTAGCTCGATCAAACAAGTTTTAATTTAAATCAAAACACAAACAAACATTTGGTATCATTTTTTTATTCATCTTTTATTTTTATTTTTATTGTATTTTGTTTATATTTTGATATAGATTAAAACATTTTTAATTGATGAAATTATTTGTAAATGCGTTCAGCATATCTTTTAAGTATTTTGAGTATTTTGAGTGTTTTTAAAATAAGTTGTAAATGCGTTCAGCATATCTTTTAAGTATTTTGAGTGTTTTTAAAATAAGTTGATTTGTTTTAAAAAATAAAAAATAAAGACATTAAAATTATACCAACCAAACATGTATTTAAAAACAAAAGAAAAATAGAAATAAAAACAGGAAACAAAAGTAATGTCAAATAGGCCATTAATTTCTGTCGAACTTAATAGTACTTAATAAAAGAGACTACTGTTCTACTACAAAAACAGAACATCAAGGAACTCTAACCTGACAAGCATTCACCCGAAGGTCCCAGATTCTAACACTGTGGTCAAGAGAACCTGACATAAAACTATCATTGATAGGAGACATGCAAAGGGAGACAACTCTACAATCAACATGCAAAAAAAAAAGAAGTTAGGTAGATACAGAAAGAGTTTAAAATTACAATTTCAAACAACTTTTTCCAAATAGTGAAGATTAAACACCTTTTTTTATGCCCCTTGAAGTAACGCAGGCATCGATTGTCATACATAGAAAGGTACCTCAATGATTCTGATAATAAATAATCGCACACTAAGCTATAGCAATGATTCTGATGATAAATAATCACCCACTAACCCACTAACTAAGAAAGGTACTTAAATGATTCGGATAATAAATATAAGCACTATAATTAAATTATGTTGAAAGGTTAAAAAACATAAACGGTAAAGAAATTAACCATTTGTAGACTCCAAATTGTATCTTGATGAACATAAAATGGAACTTGGATGATGTGTGAAACAGATACTGTCCGCGCCATGTTTCTTATGATACATTGTCTTCAACAATCTGCAAATAAATTTATTCTCTCACTATTTGGGATGAAAGAAAAAGAAACAATCAAATCACAATATTCCAATATAGGCCTATCCGGGTTATAAATTATAAACGCCATAAAAAGCTTATTTCTTTGATAAACTGGGAAGGTTAACTTAACTCGGCATCAAGTGCAACCGTTGCCATACAAAAGCCAAAAACTTTATAAATGGGTTTTACTTCATCTCAAATTACATATCAAAGAGAGGATGTAAAAAATGTGGAAACATGTTTTCCTAGTGGAGTTATGTGGCAGAGAAAAGAAACAATTTAAGAAAACAAATTTACTTTAGCACGGAGTTTCAGAGAAAGCCAAAAAAAAGAAGAGAAAAATTATCTCAAAGCAGAGTGAAGCAGGTTGCATATATTTTGCAAAGCTAATGGCATAATTTTTTATAATTTAGATGATTGTGTTTGATAAAACTATAGCATTTATTGCATTAATTTAAGTGCTGAAATCTTATGAAATATCAGAATCTTTCATACATTCCAGCCCTTTAAATCTTATTAAATAAAAAGTTGCGATGGAGCTTTCATGTCGATAAAGAGATTTTACATAATGTTACAAAAATATTTGGACAGAAACTTTATTACAAACAAAATAGAATCAAAATTCACACTATGCTTACATGGCATCTACAATACTGTAGAGGCGTACTGAATCATCTTCACTAGCAGTGACAAGTAGATCGTCTGTACGATGAAAATCAAGAGAAGAAATACTCCCTCCCTGAAAAATAGATTTTCAGGAAAGATAAAGTTAGAAGCTTCAAGAAGATAAGGAGATAAAAAAGCATGTAGGAATTATGGTTTAAATGTAGCTTTAGGGCAAAATGAGAAGAATATTATGAAATAGAAATATACTTTCTAAGGAGTGGTAAAAGATATTTATTACTGAGAAATACAAAAATTATTAAAAAGCTTAAATATTGCAAAGAGAATAGTAACAAATCAAAAAACTTATTTATATAATAGGCTGGATAACAAGGAAGAGAAAAATGAGAATTATAAAAGGACGCCAGAGAAAAGAGATATATAAGTTTTTTTAGAATTAGATGAATTAGAAATAAGACAGCAGTGTTTCAGTTGAAGCTGATATTAGTAAGGAAAGATGAAAATGTCATTTTGAAGGTACTAGATGAAAATTGCAAGAATAAAAACATTCTGTAAAAGCATAATGAACATATAATAAAATACATTACGAATTGATAAAAAAAACGAATAAAATTAAGTCTAAATAAGCATAAAGGTAAGATTTTAGGTCTTTATAATACTATTAAAATTTAGAGAGCTATGGGTTATCTTGTACTAGTTTGATATACAATTATTTTCAATGGGTTTTCAACAACAAAAAGGATGGAAAATGTCTCGAGAAGCATCATTTCAGGTATTTAAGAAGAAAGGAGATGGATAAATAAAAATGTTTATGATTGTTGTGGTCATAAAAGAATTAAAGCTATGTCATGCAATGAAAATAAAGAATTAAAAAAACTACATAAATGTAAAAAAAAAATGGATTGAAAAAGAAAAAACATCATGCAATTTCAAGTGATCATAAGAAAACATATGATTGGCTATCAAAATAATTAAGTTGGTGCAAGCTAAGAAAAATAGTGCGTTAAAGGTATCCTGAAATTATTAGAGAAATGTATAACGAAGCATTTGCTAATATTAATGTTTCCGTTCATTTTTCTCTTTTTTTATTTTAAAAGGAGTCGTCAGCTTGTCGATTATCGTATACTTCCCCCATTCGAATAAATCTCCCTCTCGAATCATATTATAAATGATTCGAAGAGGAGAGGAACCGAATAAGAAGGGACATACGACAAAAAGACAAATAAGAGAAAAAGTAAAACGTGGAGAGTCTACATGCGATAAATTTCGCAAGGATAGGTTAAGAATGTCTGCTCAAACAAGATCGGGCGGAGGCACCTTAAACCAATATTCGCGAAAGAAGTATCTACGTAGATTACCCATAACCAGAGAGTCAGGTGTATGTACATGTTCTGGGGTCAAGAGCACTCCCAGAGGAACGTGTTTCTACTGGTTAATTACATCTTGGGGGATACCTAAGAATACTCTCGATAAAAGAAGTTTGGTTTCATACTATCATAGACTTGGGGTATATGCAATCAAAGGAAGGTTATTCTGTGTGGGAACAGTCTTGATGTTTCAAAGCTCGCGCTAAGTCGTCAAACAGAGAGTGAGTCTCTCACATCCCGAATGGATAGCGGCTCATCGGCACACAAGACCCACGGAATAACCTAAATCATCTTGACGAGTATATCCCAACACGTCAAAGCACGTCCGGGCCAAAAAGCAGAGGACAAATCGTCGTATCCCAAATGGGCGGCAGCTCATCCGCATCAGGCCGTAAAGTTGATATCAACGAAGTCAATGAGCGATATGACTCAAAGGGGTTCAATAAAACGGAAGGTAGAGTGATCCTAAAAGGTAGAGGTAACTGGGTCGGGGTATCACAGACCCGTCATACACAGCTATTAGGACCATAAGTCTACCTGGTCGTAAAGGTAGTCGACCCAACACGTCCTGAAATCCCCAGTCAGCAATCTGTGAATTGCATCATCCACGGGAACCTCGGTAACCCTAAGGTCAAAGAAAAGAAACTCTATCCTATGACTACAAGTTGTAGCTCCAAAAGGTGAGACTTATACCTGTCGAAATGGTGAGGATACCTCAGGAAAGAAAGAGAAAGTGGAGGTTCAGCTACAAAGCTGGAAACA
>NW_018165112.1:621782-630229 GCF_001263595.1 Phalaenopsis equestris | reverse complement strand
AATCTTGGGCTCGTTGGATTCGTCTTTTCGAGATGCTCGATTCGACTATGAACTCGCTAGATTCGACATCTGTTTGACCTTTCAAATGCCTCCGAAAATCATGTAGTAGTGGTTTAATGACTTGATCCGAGCCTGATTTGACTCGGATTGGACTAACTTTTATATCATTAGGTCCGTTTCATCGAGCCAATCAGTTTGACTATAATTTTGCTGAAATCGGAGTTCCGGATGACTCGCAATCGAAGTTTGAATGTTCGTGCTCAAAATATTGCATCGAGATTCGTGCTGGATTATGATGATTTGTTGGTGGCGTATCAATTGCCCCCCTATTTTCAGACGAGTCTAAAATTTTTTTCGTCTGAAAATATAAAGAATCAAAGCATCACTTATATATATATACCCGATATATATATATATATATATATATATATATATATAAGCATTTAGGTGACAAATCATTAAACTTTTATTTGTCTGCCCCGCCGTATGATTTGCTTTAATAATCCTCCTCATTTGTTTTAATAATCCTCCTCAATTGCTTTAATAATTCACTTAATGCAAATGAATGTGGGAAGCTGAAGTGCAGGCAGTCGAAGTGAGATCGTTGGGCTGGGAAGCGAAGGCAGACGAACGGAGTTGAACAGTGGGAGCGAGAAGTAGAAGCAAACAGAAAGTGGAAACGAAAGGAGCTGAACAGTGGGAGACGGAGGTAGAAGTGAACGGAAAGTGGAAATGAAATGAGCTGAACAGTGGGAGACGGAGGAGGCTGGAGCAGAACAGCGGGAAGTGGAAGTTGGATTGGCAAAAAGCTGGAAAAAGAATATTAAAATATATTTTCCTTTTTTTATTAAAGAGCATTTAATGACCCATTCCATTTTTCAACCTATAAATAGGACTAAAGGGGAGGGGTAGAGTTGCGACGAAGCTTCATGACGACGCATTGCAGCAATGCATCGTGGGTCGCGGCGGGCGTCGTGGCAACGTGATCAGTTGCGGTAGTGTGCCGCGGCGACGCGTTGCAACAGTGCGTCGCGACGACGCTTGGTGGCGGTGCGGTACGGTGGCTCGTTGTGTTGCGGTAGTGTGCCATGGCGGCACATTGCGATAGAGCGTCGCGACGATGCACTTCGGCGGTGCTTCACGACGAGGCGTTGCGGTGATGTGTCATGGCGATGGGTTGCCACAGTGTATCGAGGTGACGCGTTGCGTCAGTACGTCGCGGCTGGGCGACGCGGTGTCACGTCGCAGTGGTGCGTCACAGTGACACATTGCGAAGGATCGTCACAGCTTGGTGTCGCGGCGAGGCAACGTTGCGTTGCGACGATGTGTCGCGGCAACGAGTTGCAACAGTGCGTGGCAGCGAGGCGTCGAGGTGATGCGATGCATTGTGGTTGTGTGTCACGTTGATGTGATGCGGTGGTGCGGCATGACAAGGCAACGGGTAGCAGCGAAGCATCGTGACGACATATTGAGTTCAAGGCTATCATCCGAGACCATGATTTCCCAAGAAGAAGAAAGTCGTCCCGCGTATCGGTGAAGAGTTAAAGTGCATAGTTGTGGTGAAGAGTTGCAGCGTCGAGTTGTGGCGAAGAGTTGCAGGGCCGAGTTGCAGTGAAGTGTTGCAGTGTCTTTTTGCGGACGAAGTGTTGCGACACTGTTGCGGTGCAAAGCTGTGGTACCGAGCTATGGTGCAAAGTTAAGGTAAATAGGAAAGTCGTCACCGTCCTGCGTAGGAGGCAAACAACGAGATTTTCTTTCTCGTTGAGGTGTATTTCAGAGGTGATGAAGAAATGATGTAGTTTTCCAATGGCGCTTTGAGGGGAAGATTTTTATGCTTATGTTGTGACAATATCTGAAGACCCCCTGACGATCATCAGAAGTAATGAAATTTTGGGGAGGTGACGCCGACTCTGCTCGATGATGAGCTAACATGTTGTAACCCTTATGTTGGTATTTATAGTCTTTTTAATCATCTGATGTAATATGTATAGATAATGATAATATATTTCTTTATACGTTTTTGACGTTGCTTCTGAGGCTTTTGTGGTTCAGGCCTTCCGAGGTTGTGCCCCCTCGAACTTATGCTTTATAGGTGCTTGAATCGGTATCTTCTGTGGCTTATAGCCTTTTGAGGTCTTCGAGTTGAGATCATGTCAACCACTTGCTCTCATGGAGTATTTCTAGTAAGGACCTTGTCCACTGCTAGCATCCTATCGAGATTTGCCTCTTGGGCTTGTCTTCTAGGGGCATGTTAGCTTCTCATTGAGTATTGCCTTTCGAGCTTGACTTTCAAAGGTATGGTTGAAAGGAGTATCTAATAAGGATGTAAGACCAGTTCTGAGTTGTATAACCGGAGATGCTCGACATTATTAACCCGTAATGAACAGTCATTTGAAATCCACTGAGGATGATTGAACTATCATAGGTTGTTGGTCGAAGCTTTTGTTTGACGACCGTAACCTGTTATGGAAGAGATCGAAGAAAATCCACCAAGCACTTTTGAACTATCCGAGGTAGCATGTCGAAGCTTTTGCATGACAACTGTAGCCTCTAATAGAAGAGGTCGAATCGAGTCCCCCTGGGATCGATTAAGTCTAGAATGAGGTTTCAGAGATGCTCTGCGTTTCTCGAGACTATGGCGTAGGTCGTAATGAACCGTATATTTTCTTGAAAATTTGGTTGCAGTTATACTCAAGAAAATATTTGACAACTTGTTAGTTGCTGTTTTTGAATCTTTTGCTCTCCTAGCGGGGGTATTTTCCATACAAGCTTGTAAAACAACACAAATATTGGGCCTTGAAGAGATCAGCTTCGTGGTCTAGCAGAAGAAGAACTCCAGTGTGGTGAAGGGACACTGAGGAAGCGTTTTTGCAGTGAAAATTGCCCCTAGTCCAGAATAGATTCTCAAAGACTTGTAATCTGAAAAAAGTCTGAAAAAAATATGGGATGACTTCCCCACCACAGTCGTGCCCGGGACGTTGACATGAACGAACTTTCGAGACTGTAATGAAGGTTGCCCCCCAGCCTGGAAGAAATTGTGAAATATTGTGTCTGAATAGGATGCGAGAAGACAATTTCACTACAATCGTGTTCGGGACATTGATGTGAACGACCTTTCGAGACTGCAGTGAAGGTTGCCCCCCAGCTTGGAAGAATGTTTTTGAGAAGATCTTCAAGACATAAAGAAGGTTCCTTATCCAGTTGGATGATGTATATCATCGAAAAACGAAGTAGGGGATCAACTTCTTAGACATGAAGACAATGCGCACAGACGGCGCCAAACTGATGCGTGCTAGAAAATTCGTGGCAGTAGAGTAATAAATTCTTGTCTCACTGTGACGCACCAATGCGACGTGTCACTGCGTCACACCGTTGTAACGCGTCCGCCAGCCGCGACGCACTGCCGCAACGCGTCACCGCGACGCACTGTGGCAACCTATCGCCGCGGCACATCTCCGCAACGCCTCGTCGTGAAGCACCACCGAAGTGCATCGTCGCGACGCTCTATCACAATGTGCCGTCGTGGCACACTACCGCAACACCGCAGCACATCACGCGGCCATGCTTTGCGCCGCAGCGTCGCGCCGCCACGATGCATCGCTACAATGCGTCGTCATGACGCATCGTCGCAGCTCTACCCCTCCCCTTTAGCCCTATTTATAGGCTGAAAAATGGAATGGGTCATTAAATGCTCATTAATAAAAAAAAGAAAATATAATTTAATATTCTTTTTCCAGCTTTTCGCCAATCCGATTCCACTTCCCGTTGGTCAGCTCCAGCCTCATCCGTCTCCCGCTGTTCAGCTCTTTTCATTTCCACTTTTTGTTCACTTCTACCTCCGTCTCCCACAGTTCAGCTCCTTTCGTTTCCACTTTTCGTTCGCTTCTACTTCCCGCTCCCACTGTTCAACTCCGTCCGTCTGCCTCCGCTTCCCAACCCAACGATCTCACTTCGGCTGCCTGCACTTCAGCTTCCCACATTCGTTTGCATTAAGTGACTTATTAAAGCAATTGAGAAGGATTATTAAAACATATGAGGAGGATTATTAAAGCAAATCAGACAGCGGGGCAGACAAATAAAAGTTTAAATATTTATCACCTAAATGCTTTGATTTAAGGGATGCTTTGATTCTTGATATTTTCAGACGAAAAAAAAATTTAGACTCGTCCGAAAATAGGGGAGCAATTGATACGTCATCAAAAAATTTTCATCATCCGACACAAATCTCTAGGTAATTTTTGAACAAGAAGCATTCAATCTTTGACTGAGAGTCATCCAGAGCTCCGATTTCAGCAAACTTATAGTCAAACTATCGGCTCGATGAGACGGACCTAATGATATTAAAACCAGTTCAATTCGATGATATGAAAGTCAGTCTAATCCAAGTCAAATCAAGCCTAGATCAAATCATTAAACCACTCTTGGAGAATTTCTGGAGGCATTTGAAAGGTCAAACGTATGTCGAATCTAGTGGATGCCGATTCTAGCGAGTTTATAGTTGAATCGAGCATCTCGAAAAGACGAATCCAACGAGCCCAAGATTGCTCAATTCCGACACAGTTAAGTCACTCAAATGTCCATCAAACGTCATCTGATCAAGGGAAGCTCTCCGAACCGTCCGATCAAAATGGTTCATATTCCTGCATTAATTGCACCCAAAACACTATAAATAGAGTCTCACCCCTCACATGAAGAAGGAGGCTTAAGAGAGAACTTGAGGCTTTGAGAAGGAACTCAAGTCCAAGATCAACCTCGCCATCATCGATCGTCATCATCGCCATCGTCGATCGCCGTCAACCACCACTGACCGCCGCCGACCTCTGTCGACCACCGCCGACCACCGTTAAACGCCGTCAATCACCGCTGACCTCTGTCAACTACCGTCGACTATCATCGACTGTCGTTAGTCACCACTGACCTCCGTCGACCATCGCCGACAGTCATCAATTATCGTCGACTACCGTCGATCACTGCTGACCTTCGTCAACCACTGCTTACTAGACGTCATCAGTCGACGTTGTAACGTGAAAAGCTAGTAACCCTTTTCCGCCTGTGGAACAAAAGGCATCTGTAATCATCAACTTATAGTGGATTTTTACAACTGGGTCAAGCCCCGTGGTTTTTCCCTTTTACGGGTTTTTTACGTAAAAATTTCTGGTGTGATCACAGTTTGATTCATTTTTATCTGAGTGTGTGCTGAATTCTCGTGCAATGCTAAGACGATAATCCATTACTCTACCGCCACGAATTTTCTAGCACGCATCAAAAGTAAATGTTGTAATTTTTAAATCCTAAAAATTTTAATCCTAAATTTTAATTATCTTGATTTATTTAGGATTTTGTAGAAAGTTACAATTTTAGGGTCCTTAATGAGCCTAGATTATATCGCGAGATCTCAAGATTATATCGTGAAATCCCAGATCACAGAAAGAAACAAGAAAAACACATGCAAGTGCAGACATGCAAATATGATGAAAAAAACAAAACAAGTCAAATCAAAATAATAAACAGGTCATAATAAGCAGGTCGGTGTCACTGGGTCGGCAACATAACCCAGAAAAGAAAAAGGGCGGTCCGACTCTGCATATAAATGTCCGGTCCTAATTCTATACATCAATATAAAATGCAAAATTAAGATATGAGACACGAGCATCTGCTCCTGGACCCCTTCACGTGGTTCCCGTGTCAAACTCCTCGGAACCCGTGGCCTGTATCTTATTTCTGCTATAGGACTCTCTTAGACTCTAAAAAGTACATAGAAAAAAGGAAGACTCAATCCTACATGAAAACAAATGTCAGCGGGAAAACTCACATGCAAATAACGTATAATGTGTCATGCCTTAAAGGGGAGCTAATAGCACCTGCAAGCAAAAGAGTCAGAAATCATTACTTGCTCCCCAAATAGCGGTACATGTGTGTGTGCATAAAAAGAGGCATGACTCCCTACAAAAGAACACCCTAACACATTACCACACATATGCAGCATGCAGTCACATTACAAACACAATGCAAAAGAAAAATGTCTAACTAGGGCAATCAATCCAGCAGAGAACAATAGTCAGACATCAAAAGGACTACCTAGCACCCTAAATCCTAGCCTAGCACACCATCTAACGAAAAGTGCATCAACCTAGTATCTAAGTGCGGGGCAAGTCTGGGTATAGTATGACTTTGATGGGGTCGTCATACCGGCCCCATCCTAAAGATCTGAATGATTTAAAGGGTGTCAAGAAGAGTGGTGACACGAGTTAAATCTATTAGATCTTTAATACAGTCATACTCGTGTCAATCCCGATGACTTAACTCGCATTGCTCACTGGAATCAAACAAACAAGAAATGCTCGTTAAGGCATCGCGACCAACACGGGGTCACTCTCCTAACGAGTCAGGTTCGCTATCCATACAAACATGCAGATTTAAATGCTAACAAATCAAAACATATAAGTAGTGATAAAGAGTATGCGATGAAGGCGTTGACTCGTAGGAATGGACATGTCGTAGCGACAGGGGTCCAAAAAAGGGGGTATACCGGTAAGGCAGTGACCCAAAGATGGGCATATCGTGACGGCAGCGGCCCGAACAGATGGGTATGTCGAGGAGGCAGTGAAGGAGGATGGGCATGCGGTAGCGGCAGGGGCCCGAGAAGAGGGTATGCCGGTAAGGCAGTGACCCAAAGATGGGCATGCCGTGATGGCAGCAACCCGAAAAGAGGGTATGCCGGTAAGACAGTGATCCGAAAGAATGCAACTCAAGTACAGGATGTCAATCATGCAGACAAACGTGTACATGCACATACACAACATGCAAAGGAACAGTGGTAGGCCGATCGGGATAGACATCCGATCAATCCAAAATATTATGCCTGAAACACAAGTGATGCGACCGGTTCAGGATGACCGAACAAGGCACAAGTGGTGCAGGTGCAGGTGCAAGAAACAAGATGCGAGTGCAAGTGCAACGTGTAAATGCATGGTGCAAGATGCAAATGCAAGTGCAATATATGACATACAATATGTAACATGCAAGACATGCACATACAAACAATGAGGTACATATGACCACATATGATAGCGAGTCACGCTCGTACTAACGACCTCGCCTGGGAAACCTAAAGTTTAAACCCTTGGATATGCGGCACCACCGCCTCTTGCTTTGGTGAGGAAATATGGGGAGTTTTCTCCCCGGATCTCCTACGGCAGCTGGAGGAGGGACGCCGGATCTAGTTTCCGTCGATGAGGGGAGGAGGCAGTTTCGCGATTCTGCGGCGGAGGAGGGATAGAGGAGAGCGGCTCCGTATGTATATCTCCCCATCCTTTTTATTATTATTATTATTATTATAATTATATATATATTAAGGTCATGAAATAAAGGAGAGGGGTATGGGTCACACGTGAGCAATAGTTAAGGGAAGAAAACATATTTTTTAATATTTTTTTATAATAATAATATTATTATTATATATTATTATTATCCTCCGCGCATTTTTCGCCCGAACATGTCCTCGCAACAAAATGAGCATCCTCCCTAAGTGAAATCAACGTTCCGGACGCACTGGTGTTATTTGTTTCGTCGTTCGAAGTCATTCAGGGTCATCTACACCACCTTTTTTAACAATCGAGTCAAAATTGACAATTCGTGTATTTAAAGCTCACCTGCGAAGTCGTGGGGAAATGGTCGTCCTTCCAGGGTAAAATCAACGTTCTGGACTCACTCACACGGTCTGTTTCATCGTCTGAGATCATCCAGACCATCTTGCTGACGATCGAGCCAATTCAAGCTAATTTTGCGTGCGGCGCGACAAATAATATTCGTCGACCCGATCGGAGTCGTATGACGTGCAGAATGTCAGTCGGCCTTCGCCTAAGCAAAAATTAAAGCCCGGCAGAATGACCCTGGCTACGTGCTCCTCAAAAAGTGTCAAAAATGTCTCGGGTGGGTGTCTGAACAATCAGATATTAAGGACGGGCCGTAAACTATTCTGAGTCATGCATGTGGACACCCTACACTCGTGATATCAAAAATTGATGCCAACAATTAATAGTTGTGGAATGACAAACAAGCTATTAATCACAAAGAACGACATTAAATTTACATGCTTCGTATTGGCAACTGAAAGACATGCAATGAATATACAATTTCAGATATCATTATTCAACTGATACAGCGGTAATCAATGAGAAAACAAATGAAATGACTAAAAATTATAACAGTATAAAGATACTTAGAAGGACTATACATTAATAAGAAAAAGTATATAAAACACAAGTTGAATGGATTTTATATTAATAATTATCAACCAACATACTTAGTAGAAAGGATAATATTTAGGCTGATAAAAAGGATGGAGGCCGCCGAGGAGGGAGTGATCCGGGAGGTTTTCGCGTGAGATCTGTCGCTGGAGAGAAGGGACGTCAGCGAACGCCGCCGAGGACCACAGATCGGCGGGG
>NW_018165112.1:614247-617883 GCF_001263595.1 Phalaenopsis equestris | reverse complement strand
CACGTAGAGTTCATCTGATAAAATTTACCGATTCCTCGATTGCAAAATGACGGATCCGCCAGCCGGACGTGAAAAAGAGAAACGGAGGGGAAGGAGAAGTAGGGTGCGCTAAGGGATAAATTTCAAGAGTAAAGTAAGCACAATATGTGAGATGAAAAATTACATTTTTAATCACTAATGTAAGTACATTTGAATAATGATAATTGAATACATATGTCATATATAAAATTTTATAATGTTTTGAAATTTTCAATTTATTTCTTCTATGGCCTTCGGGTCAGATTTAAAATGATCATAATTGTATGATTTAATGTTCCATGCATATTAATAGTGCCTTCACATTTATGATGTTTTAGATGATTGCATTTATGTTGTATGTTTCGGGCAAAAGCATCCTCATTTTTTCGATGTGTTTGGTCACGCATGTATTTTTATATATTTATGACGGTTTTTCTAGCAAGTTTTGGGTGTCAGATGTAGTTTCGATCCAGACATGATCATGAGTCCTTGTGGGACGGCTTAACTTTTTAGTTGGTTTGTCCATTTTTCCTTCTTTTCATGCAAGTTTCATGTTCATACCCTTAGCAGGTATAATTTCTACTTTACTATTAGTTAGAATAGAGTCATAAGAATCTTGATGTTTCGTTTCATTGACTTCGGGTGTATCGAATTGCTTCGGACGATGCAATACATGGATTATTGACGAAATTGATTCTCAATCAGATTGAGTTAACTACATTCACGGCTTATAAGAAATAGGGTCCCAATAATCTTAGAGGATGGCTCCATGGAGCCTCGACTAGGTTACCTCAGTATGTTTAAGATTTTCACAACCTACCTTTTGACCTACTCTTTTTTGAGTACTTATGTTTCCTTTCTCGAGTCTTTGTGGGCACAGTCATAGGCTTTCTTGGCTAAGAGGTGACTAACTGGTAGGTTATGGTGATTCACTCGCTACCTAGTGGCCTATTTTCACCCTTTTAGCTAGAGGTTCTTGTTGAGAAATTTAGGACAGAAAAATAAGAATAGACACAAATCCAAAAGAACACACAGAGATTTAACAAGGTTAGGCAAAGATGCCTACATCCTCGGGAGCATAGCGGTGACTTCCTTTTCAATATTTAGAAAATAGTACAAAATACAAGATTTAGCTCACATTAGGTTACAGACAGGACATATATATAACCCTATAGTACAATATGTAATTACATAAATTACCCCTATACCACACCACGGGGTGTTGCCCCTACAACCCCAACCCACATAATGAAACTAGGATAGATCCTTCCGCTCCACTCCGCTCCAGCATATGTCTCATTTATGGTATATGAGCCATACCTAACAAATCTCAATCTTGACGAATATCCAGCCCCTTAAGAGAAATATATCATTGAGTTTCTTATGCACCAATGTGGGTTGAGCCACCACGCTTCTGTTGCGCCCTTGTTCCCCCCAACCCACTGAATTTCAAGAGACATATTTTCATTCCAAGAGACTCCAAATTTTGGTATTATGAGTCATACCTAACAAATATTCACATTGGAGAATATCGAGCCCCTCAGGAGAAATACATATGCTCAACAAATATCCACCTTGGTGAATATCCAGCCCCTTAGGAGAAATACATCATGCAGTTTCTTATGCACCAATATAGGTTGGACCACCACGCTTCCGCTGCCCTCACTCCCTCAAACCCACTAAATTATAAGAGACACACCTCTTCAATTCCAAGAGACATCTCTTCGTTCCAAGCGACTCTAAATTCTGGTATTATGAGTCATACTTAACAAACCTCCACCTTGGCGAATTTCCAACCCCTTATGAGAAATATAAATACCCAACAAATCTCCACTTTGGAGAATATCCAGTCCCTTATGAGAAATACATATACCCAACAAATTTTCACATTGGCTAAAATTCAGCCCTTTAAGAGAAATACATATGTAAACAAATCTCCACATTGAGAGAAATATATATGCCTAACAAATCTCCACCTTGGCGAATATCCAACCCCTTAAGAGAAATATATCATGAAGTTTCTGATGCACCAATGTGAGTTGGGCCACCACGCTTCCGTTGCGCCCTCACTGATCACCCAACCCACTAAATTCCAAGAGACACGTCTCTTCAATTCCAAGAGACTTCAAATTCTGGTATTATGAGTCATACCTAATAGTTCTCCTTGCAGTAGCTGTCAAAAAAGCCATTATCTACCTATTTTCAAGGCTTTTCTTTTAAATAGAACACCTTTATTTATGAGTTTTCCTGGTTGGATCACAAGTTGTAATTGATAATAAGGATATATCATTGTGGGAGGTATCTTTTAACTTACAAAAAAATAATTTTGATTTTGTCTTCTAGGTTGGATATGAAGGTCTTGTTATAGAATCCTTATTGTTTATGTACTCAGGCTAAGCATGGTTTGATTCAATTTGAGTGGCTCTTCTCCAGTTCATATTATGAGAATTATTCTATAAGGTATCATCATATTTATCCTGTTTGTTAACCTTCGTAATGTCCAACCGACTTTATCTTTCATTCCTCCTATCATACCTGGATGGAGGCTATTTTGAGGAAAAAAATTTGAAGAGGGGCGCATATTGTGAAGTAAAGTAATTTATTTCCAAAAATGAATTTACTCTCAAATATGGCATCAAGAATCATTTTTTATAATATAAAGTGATACATCAATGGGAAATGTTGATTTAAGTCCATCGAGATAATTAGAAGGTTCAACCAAGCAATATAAAAAAAGGTGTGTGAATTGGTAGCATATAGAAGAGTGTTGGGAAGATTCAAGTGAGGTTGTGGTGGAGAAATAAATGTAGCACAACAACAAAGGTGCCCCATTGGTATCATCAATTTGATTAAACTTTGGATTGTAATATTTTTTTATGGTTGAAATCCATTGTATGGTTGTGAATCTCTAAGAGCTAAAAGAATTGGGTATGTTGTTCTTCTATCTTAAGCATGAGATTTTCTAATGATAGGTTTGAGTGGACTTCACTAGCTAAATTATGTTTTTCTTGATTGTGGGACTAGTTCTCATAGTGTTGAATGTTGAATTAGGGGACTCCATTATGATAGGTAATATACTTATTAGCAACTGGGAGAAAAGATTGTAAAATGGTGAAATGATTTCCCACAATTAACATCAGTGTGTTTGCCAAAAAAGATATGGTGATAGGGAAAAGTTTAAATCTTAATGTTTTATAAAAATCCCCCACATAAGTAGAATACCTATAGACGACACTAGAGTTTTTGTATGAAAGATAAATAAAAGAAATCGGGGGCCACACATATATGCAATGGTTTATGGCATTGGTATATATGATAAACAAATTATATTCCTCTCACGTCGGAGCTCCCACGTTCCCCTCGCCTGAGGGCGAACATCTACACTTCAGCACCCAAACGATAGGACCGAATTGTGATTTTTAGTCTGTCACTATAAAATCTCCAATTCTACCCCCGATAATTTTATTTCCTTATTTATTTACACCCAACTTCCAAGGGCTTTGACCTCCCTAAATCTTGGATGTAATCTTCACTTTAGTTGTAAAACTCAACATATTTTAACAAATCAATTGGTTATATTGAAAGTAAATTAAGATCGAAGTGAAAAGATCATCACAA
>NW_018165112.1:610707-613001 GCF_001263595.1 Phalaenopsis equestris | reverse complement strand
TATTCTTAATAGCACTTCCTTGATTTTGTAATTTATTTCCTTGAATTTGTAATTGATTTCCTTGATTCAGCAATTGTTGACCCATGTTTAATATCATATCTTCCATAAACAACTTCTTTTCATTAACTTGAGTATTACTGTTGTACTGTTAAATCCTGGAGGATAAGAAGGTCTATAATTAACATTTCCTTGGTTAAATGAATTTCTCAATGGTTTACTGGGTTGTTTGCCCATTGTTGATTTGTAGAAAATTGTTATTCCAATTAAAATTTGGATGATTCTTCCAACCTGGGTTATAATAGTTCGAATAAGGATTGTTAGGTCTATTGATAACATTTAAAGTCTCAGACTAAGAAGGTTGAACATCCACAAATTGCCCAGATGAATTCTCTTCCATCATACTTCCATCATAGTAGGAGTTGGAGAATAATTCATTATATATGATCTAATTTCTTTGATATTGTAGCAATCTGCGAAGCTAACATAGATATTGCATCAGAATCATGGATACTAGCTACTCTTTAAGGATTTAAATTTTCAGATGGTCATTGAAAATTGTTGGTAGTCATCTCTTCTATTAACGAATAAACATCATCAAAAAGTTTTGACATTAAAAAACCACCAGCCGCAGCATCTATAATCGATCTAAGTGATCTCACTAATCCATTATAAAAAGTTTGAATTATCAACCAATCTGGTAACAAATGATGAGGGCACTTCCTAAGAAGATCTTTAAATCTCTCCCAAGCTTCATATATCGACTCTCCATCAATCTGATAGAACAATGTAATCTCATTTCTAAGTTTAGCAGTTTTGGATGGAGAGAAATATTTGGATAGAAATTTCTGTGAAAGTTCTCCCGAAGTTCTAATAGATACAGGTGTTAATGAATTTAGTCTTATCCCTAAGTGAAAAAGGAAAAAGTCTAAGTCTAACAGCATCGTTTAAAACTCTGTCATATTTAAAGGTAGCACACAATTCTAAAAAACTAGCGAGGTGTAAATTAGGATCATCATTTGGTGTACCTCCGAATTGATTATTTTCTACCATTTTGATAATAACATGTTTAAGCTCAAATGAATTAGCATCTACATCAAGATTTTAAATAGACAAGTGATTTCATCTACTGTAGGATTTGCATAATCTCATAGAGGTTTCGATTGATGTTCATTTTTTATTCCTTGATTGTTCACACTATTTTCTATTGTGTCAGGATTTCTAGATTCTTTTCTTAGTTTTCTAATTCTCCTAACAGTGCGTTCTAATTTCGAAGCGTAGGGTATAAGATTTTTCAGGTCCAAATTTATGCATACAATTGAAATCAGTACACAGAAAAAACAGTTAACTAAATATGAAAATAAGTTGCAATTCAAGTAAAAGTTTTCTAATAGTCTTAATTTGTCCGTTACCCTAATTATGATTTTTTTTACTCCCAGGCAATGGCGCCAAAAACTTAACAGCGACTTTATATATGCTTAAAAATACAAGAATTTGATACTGTTGCTAGAATATTTAAGTCCCCAGTAACGATGCTAAAAACTTGACAACAGTTATAGATTTTATAAAAATGTGTATAAAATATTCAATAATTGCAAAGTCACACTTATCAATGCAAGTATACGTATCGCTCAAGTAATACAAGGCTCTAATGGAGTCCTGGATATCGATCCCATAGGGAGTAATACTAGAGGCTACGAACTAGAATTTAGAAAATTAATACCTAATCACAATAATACAGTTCAAATTGCTTATTTGTCACTAATAGGCAATTGAAATAAATATATAATTTTAACAAACTCTTAATTAACTAATTCTACTAATAAAGTTTCTAATGTAAAGAAAGCATCCTTCTTCTTGTCAAGAAATTAAAGTGAATAGATAAAGTGAATTAGTTCAAATTGTATTGTGCCAATTAGGAGCATACCTATTCTTTACCCTTTGGTCCAGACATAAAGAACATTAACTAATCAAATGCTTGGTTACTGAATATGCGGCTAGGCTGGGAGGACACCGGCTCTCACTTCGGAGCTCCCACGTTCCCCTCAACTGAGGGCTAACATCTACACTTCAGCACCCAAACGATAGGACCAAATTGAGCATTTTAGTCTATCGCTCTAAAATCTCCAATTCTACGCCGATAATTTTATTTCCCTATTTATTTGCACCCAACTTTCAAGGACTTTGATCTCCCTAAATCTTGGATGTAATCTTCACTTTAGTTGTAAAACTCAACATATTTTAACAAATCAATTGGCCAAATTGAAATTAAATTAAGATTGAAGTGAAAAGATCAT
>NW_018165112.1:599554-608436 GCF_001263595.1 Phalaenopsis equestris | reverse complement strand
TCATCTTTTTAGTGTCTAAGTGACATGATACTCTCAAAATTATATGCTTCTTTGACTATGAAAATGTAACACTCAAAGCTTTTTAACATTCACGTAATATTATAAAAATTTTAATTGCACTTCATGTGTTTGACTTGGGCTTATATGGAATCAAATCAGATCACTTTTTATGCCATTGGGCTCATCTCAATTGATATGTTTATGAAGTTATTAATTTAGTATGTAAATCAATATTTGTGCTTAATAAATCGAGTTTTTTTTTCTAAAGTTTTGTAATGCATCGTGTATAAGTCTTTTGCTAAAAATTTGTCCTATATTGCTCAAATAAATTGGCGCATAAAATCTCAAATTATTTTAATACTTGTGCATTATAATACGCTTATTTGCTCGAATGAAATAACGATACAGAGTGTAATGTTCATGATGGAGTTATGCAAAAGAAAAAAAAAATTACATATAAATGTATTTAAGGGCCAAGCATTATTCATTCCAAAATAAATTTTTTATAATATTTCTCAACTATTTTAAAATTCAATTTCAATAATTTCACATGGGACATTCAATTAAAATTTAAAGAATTTGGGGATTATTTTGCAAGTATCTAATATTCAGTGTATATTTCAACATTGAGATAATTGCATACAAACCCCCCAAAACATTTATATTTACAAATTAAACTCTCAAGTAATTTTTTCGAACTATCAAATTGATAAATTTACGCATGTCACCATGAAACTATTGATAGTTTCATCAAACAATGAAAAATATGAGTAGTGGTTTTACATAAATTTTGATATTTGAGTGTAAATTATGTATAAATCAGTAGTATTGAGATGATATTGAGATGATATTGGAGTACAATCACTCTCTAATATCACAATCTACACGTAACCCAGTGCATACAGTGTCCGCTCATGAAATTGGAGCGATTATTGCGTGCGTACAATTGAAGCAAATTTGCATCAGGCGTCCAATCTGGGCTACTGCAATACTATTTTTTATTTTTTTTGTTGCGAGGGTGGGACCCACAAATTTGTGTTGCACACAATAAATTTTTCCATGAAATTGACCCTTCAACATTTTTTATATAAATTATGCATTTAATCCTCCAAAATTTTGTCAATCCGGGCCCCCGGAGCCTCCTCGCAAAAGCGATCTGCTACCAAACTGAAGCTATGCGGACTCCTCTTCCCTCGAAACCATTCAAGTTTCCTCCAACAATGGAATCCCCTCGTCCCCATCACCGGCCACCGCACTGCGGCCAAACAGCAACCGAGTGCGCCGCCGGTTTCTGCACCCTCTGTATCTGCTGTCCAGTCGCGATGTTCTGTTCCTGTATTATGATCCCCTTCCGTCTCGCCGGCCTTGTGTACCGCCGGATTAGGGTTTCCTCCCACTCCTGCTTCTGTTGCGGAAGCCACGGCTTGTCGGACTTGTCGTCTTCCTCTTCCTTCTCCGACATTGGGTTGGAGGCCGGGCATGAGGGTCGGAGTCCGGCCGGTCGCGCTCGCCGGAAATGGCGTTTCTGGTCATGGAGATGATCCGGTAGTCGGCCGATTTAGGGTTTTGATGCGGGATTGAGTTGTTCGGCTTGGATTTGCGGGGGGATTTTGCGTGGGATGTTCTTCTCGAGAATTGTAGACGGGGATTGGGGATTCTTCGGAGTTTGCAGGTCGGATATGTTAGGTATGAATTGTACAGAGTGAAATTTCCTTTTGAGTTAGGGTTTTGAGCGAAAATTCCGGGCTTCGATGACTTTGAATCTGAGCCGGTTGAAAACTTGATTGAAGTGATGGAGCAATGGGGTGCAATCCAGCAGTCATACGTAGTAACTTTTTGGGGCAATTGCATATTGACCACCCAAAACTCGCAATTTACAAGTTTACCTCTCTCTTTCATCCATTTTTCAAATTTTCACTCAAATATCAAAATTTATGCTAAAACCCCAACCCATATTTTTCATTTTTTATCAAATTATATATAGTTTGATCATGAATGATTAATTTGTAAATATCAAAATAATTTTGGGAGGTTGGTTTGTTTTTTCTAACTGAAGATTTACGTATATACCATTTGATTTCTATATATTCACGTTGTTGTCATTCAAAATTTTCATATCACATTAAAAATATCGTCACATAAATTATTCAAAAAAAAATGATTTTACTAATAAATGAAATAGCAATCTATTTTCTAGAATGTGGTTCTTATGAAAAATTAACCACTTAGCTCTCAACATTATTCAATACGATTTAATATTGATACGTGCTAGTAAATTTGTGATAATAGAGTAATAAATTATTGTCTTAGTGTTGCACTAGAATTCAACACAGACTCAAATAAAAGAAACAACCACTATGGAGATCAGAAGTTTTACTGGAAAATTCATAAAGGGAAAAACCACGGAGTCTGATGCAGTTGAAGAGATCCACTAAAAATTGAGCTTACAGTTACAATCACTTATCCCATAGGCAGGAAAGAGTTACACAGTCTCTTGAGTTATAACGTCTGTGCACAAATGAACTTGTAAGGAGTGGTCGTCGATCGATGATGATCGGCGACAACCTACGAGTGATTGTCAATATCGGTCGACGACTGGTGGTCGGTGGTGGTCAACGGCGAGGTGATGTTGGACTTCTATTTCTCTAAGCTTCAAGCTCTTATTCAGGCTTCAAGATCTCTCCCCGCTCCTCATGAGAGAGATGTGACATTGTTTATAAAGTCTTGATTACAATTAATGAAATAATATGAAACAATCTGATCAGACGGTCCAGAGATGCTTCATCGATCAAACGGTATTTAATGGACATTTGAGGGACTTAACGATGTCGGAGGAGCGATCTTGGGCTCGTTAGATTCATCTTGTCAACACGCCCAATTCGACCATGAGCCCAACCAATTAAGCATTCATTTGAATAACCAAATATGCTTATAAAGTTTTCAAAAGTGTTTTAATGACTTGATATGAGCTTGATTTAACTCTAAATTTATCAATTTTGGTATCATTTAGACCAGCTCATCAAATAGATTAGTTTGACTATAAGTTTGCTGATATGAGCTACTCCTCACCCAGTCCATGATGATTAAAAGATAGATTTACATGAAACACATAAAATAGCACAACAAAATTCCTAACCTTGCACTCTCCAATAATTTCAATAAAAGAAATATGGGTTACACTACTTTTAGTAAATTCGGTTAGTTCCTAATGCAAAAATCTTTGATAGGGAAAAAAAGAAATAACATGGGAAGATTATGTATCATGAATGTAAAATTAGGTAAAATGTGAGGGTTTTCTTCAAAGAAAATGACTTCTTCCATGCAATTTTACCAGTATAGGAAAAGGATTGAAAACAACTACTAGCATTAGCCATTCTAGATACTTTGCTTAAATTAATCAAAAGTTAACAAGTCCAAATCAATGCATCTTTAATTTTGACACAAAATGTTAGAGATACAGGTCACACGTTACTCTATTAGTTGGGAGCTTAGGTTTTCAACTATTAGGTATTGAGTTGAAAGACTTGTATATGTGGTGTGTGTGTGTGTTTGTAATTGAATTGCAAAAATATCAAAGAAAAAACATTGCAGATGGTTATAGAACAATGTGACTTTATTCCCAATAAAAGTTGAAAATTCAAAAGAACTAGAAAAAAAGAAAGCACGTGATGCCTATGAAGATGCTAATTTTAGGAAGAACTAACGTATCGAGGTCCTTGACCGGACCCAATGCCGGGTCATACAAGCCATCCAGAACAGGTGATTCCTTGGTATCAAGGAGTTCTGACTTGGTAATTGCCTTGAAGCTTATCCTCCTAACCTCTTCTGCAGAGTAAAAGCTGAAACTCATCTACTCCACAGTTTCAGATGCAGCCTGCACAAAAAATTTTTTATGTTAAGCTTTTGTAGAGAATTCATTAACAATATAAGTAGTATCGAAGAAAACAAGCTTGGAAAAAAATATCGGACAAATTTTTTCAATGAGAAAAATCTCTGAGACTAGACTTGAAATATCAGGCAGTTAAGTAGATTGTGAAACACAACTATCAATAGAAGTTTAACCAACATCAATACCTCATCAGGTTGCAAGCGAGCGTCAGACATCTTGAGCGGTGATTTTAGCAGGTTAACTATTAGGGTTTACGTGGTCCTTGCTTGCTTCAGTAACTGGAAAACGTGTCCTTCCTTTGGCAACTGTTGTCTTCCCAGCTAGCTCGGCAACTGTTTCGCAAATGCACGATGACGAAACCTGGACAGAAGCGGGGGTTTGAAGACAAATGCTAATTTTGGGCGAAACGGGAGCGGGCGAGGTAATTCCAGAATAATATATCAAATTAATTATAATCATCTAAGCTTAGGTGTACTTATTTAATAGTTAATTAATATATAAAATTATATTTAAAATTATTTAATTAAATTTTTATAAATCTTAATTTCTATAATAATAATTAATTAATTAGTAATTCCCTAAACCCTAAACAAATTAATTAATAAACATCAATTAATAATTACCTTATATCAAATTAACTATAATCATGTAAGTTTAGATGTACTTATTTAATAGTTAATTAATATATAAAGTTATATTTAAGATTATTTAATGAAATTTATAATTAATCATATATAATTAATTAATATAAAATATATATTCATCCAAGTATAGATGTACTTATTAAATTATAATATAATTAATTAATATTTATAAATATTCCAGCAATTTAATTAATAAATATCAATTAATAATTACCTTATATCAAATTAACTATAATCATCTAAGTTTAGATGTACTTATTTAACAAAACCCTCACATTTTAATCCTATTAACTAATAAAACCCTAAACCCTAGCATTTTAATCCTATTAATTAATCGATCAAAATTTAAAGCAAAAACTTTTGAATCGGTAGAATAAAAATTAAGCATATGCAACAATCTATGCAGACCTAAATATGTCATACAATGCATTTGTTGCAAGAGGCCTTCTTTGCTACATTTATATATCCACGTCCGTCATCAAGTGAAGCACTTCTCTAAGAGATTTAAGTGTCAAAATTGTAAAGAAAAATATAAGGAAAAATTTTGTACCAATAAATACAATACAAGCCATGCCAAAACTTTATTTACATGTACGTTAAGTGCTGCACCATCTCCTGCATGGTAGTGGTAATCAAAACATTCATTTCTCCAATGCATAAATCGAATCTAACCATTAAACTTATAACTGTATGTTTTGCAGCAAATCAAAGCTGCCTGTCCCAAGCTTCACTATTTTACCGAGGGAGACGCAAGCAGAAGGTGAATCCATGGTGTCTACAAAACCATGGAGAGCTGATTCTGTGATGATGTTTGTGGCGGTCTCAAATGACATTGCACAAAAAGGAGAAGTGCTGAACTTACGCATTCCCAATCGATTCAAGGGACGATAGTCGCCATTGTACGTCATCAAATCTGCAATCAACATCAAGTGCCGTACATTTACCTCAATGCCATATGCATCGAAGACACCCTTCACCTCATTTAAGATGGTCGCTCTCGCGGCTTCCACACCATATGTCTTCAGCATTGCATGAATATTATTGGTGACGATCTTATGGATATCAATGTATTCATACAATTCGAAGAGTACTTTGAGGGGGTCGCCAGTTCGCTTGGGTTCCACCACCGAACACAGTTCAATGTTCTTGCATGCCTTCACATATATGCGCTTCGCTGTCTTCTGAGCAATCTGCAAGACAAACTACTGTTAAGAGAGAATGGAAAAAAAAAAGAGGAGCACGTGTTTACTAATCACTATATTTAAACCCGAAAAATAATGACCTCTCCATCTATTTATTGGATGCAACGATAAAATATCTCCTAAACAGTTAGTATTCACAAACTCACAAAGTGACTTGCAAGCATACTCAATCGTAAAATGAAGAAACAAGTTTATTTCTGGACCAGGTTTCCAAGTAATTTAAATTATCATGAGTTTAAATAAAAATTGCTAGAAGATGAGATAGAAGCTAAAAGCCAAAAAGGCAATCCCTTAAGAAAAGAAGCAGTTCAAAAGTAGTAAAACAAAATAGTCTTTAGAAATTACCTCCCCTAGTAAAACATGAGGTTCATCTTGACTAAACTTGAAATGGACTTCAAATTCTAATCCTTTGGATTCTGCAAGAAGTACTCTGTCAGTCAAAATGCCACAATTTCTTATAACAGCCTTCCCTTTGACTTCCGATCTCATTACTCTCTTTCCGGCAGGTGTTGATTCGAATGTAGAAGTGACTTGCGTTACTTCTTGAGCTCCTAATGCATAATCTTCTTTATCGCCATCGATATCAGATTCAATTGCAGATCCAAATTGTGTGCCATCATATTCTTCATTTAAAGCAGAAATTTCATTTTCAACATTATCATCATATTCAATTTCATCATTGGTCTGCCTCTTAATCTTCTCAGCATCTGCACCCAAGTCCTCTGCATCCACAATATCATCATCATCGACATCACCATCATTGCTAGCATCATCATCAGCATCATGAACACTGTCAACATTTTTGTCAACATCATTTTGATTCACCGCTGTTACCTGACTTACGGGTTCATCTAAGTCTACATCATCCAATTCAACATCCTTCTTGAATGTGCTAGTCCTGATGTTCTTAATCTTAGATGACAAGACCAAGTGCTTTGTTATATCTTCCTCTATCTCTTTAATAAAAAATTTTGTTAAGGTCTCCATGCAATCTGACAAAGTAATACCCGAATGTGGAGGATAAAGCTCGGGAGAGTAAAGTTTTATTATTAACTTGTATAGGGAGTACACCTGTTTTCCAATAATAAAGAATGGCACGGTGGAGACCTTTATACTCTCTATAACATCTGCTAAGCTGATTCTCCCTAGTTTCGCAGCAATGAATTCAGCATCCTCCCTGTAAAAAAAAAAAAGGTTGTATGCATGCGTGGGCTAAAAAGAAATGGAAATCACAAGCACAAAGACTACACAATAAAGATAAAGAAGCTAAAACAATGTGATTTCCATCTTGAATGATATGTTATTTATTAGAAACATAACATAAAGCTCGCATGATGCCTTCAACCTCATAATTTACCTGGATCGAAAGTCAAGCAAAGGACAGGTCATGACAGGAGTTTTGATGTCCACCTTTGCATGCATCAGTATTTCAGTCAAACGAGGTATACCAAGTGTAACATTTAATTCTCCACGTCCAGCAAGATGAAAAGTGTTGAGCCTGAAAGAAGGAAATGGACCAGCTTTTAGTAAAAGGAAAGCATCATGTAAAAAAACTTTTAAAAAATCCAGGATGATAAAAACCGGAGAATAATTAAAACTTACGTCATCTGTGTTGAAGGCTCCCCGACTGATTGAGCAGCAAGCACACCAACTGCTTCACCAGGTTCAACAAGGCTTGATAGGTACTTCAGTTTCACTAACTTCATCAGGTCCTTCCTCTTAGCCTGCTTAAAATAGCCAGTTGGATTTTTAGATATTCGACTAAAAAAGTGCACAGCTTTTTCCTTGAGTTCATGGGATAATTCTTTCAAGTAACCATTTGACTTTGATAAATGAGCGTATTCAAGTTGACCACTCATCTTTCCAAGAACAACTTTTTGATTCTGCAATTATAAGTAAACTAAGCATTATATTTCTTATAACTAAGGTATCTAGAGAAGAGAGCCAAGATTTGCTATCATCACCATCATAAGCATTTCAAATTCATCAAGGAAACTACTCTTTTGGACGTCAACTCCATCTTCACCATATGTAAATTGAACGATGGACCCGTCTGCATCACGTACTGTATGATCATAACTAACTGTTAAACATTCAAGGTTCTTCACCAAGCATCGCTGGAGATATCCACTGCGGGACGTTTTGACAGCTGTATCCACCAATCTAGACATCATAAAGAAGAATCATAAAGCCACGGTGAGAATTGTTATATATTCCAAACCAGCAAGTTCATCTAGCGTGAAGATTTGAATAATCCAATATGAACTTGAAATCAAGATGAAGAAAAGATGAAAAATGAAAAGCGTACCCTTCACGACCTGCCATGCAATGGAAGTAATACTCTTGAGGGCGCAAACCAGTTAAAAACCGATCACTAATAAAACCTCCAGCTCGAGATGAAATATCCCATGGAGGAAAGCACGGCAATGTTTTCCCAGAAGCCATACGTGGAACACGCTTTCCTTCTAGTTCTTGCTGGCCTAACAATGATGAAATTTGTGTCATATTAACCTGCAATAACAAATGCATGCAGTTAGTATAGAGAGGTGATATTGTAATAATACAAAGATAAGAGAAGAAAAAAATTTACAACAGATAACATGACGTTTCTGAATAAATGCTACTATGTAGAACACTTCACTAAAGCACAACGGCTTTACAAAAAAGACCACAGATATCCTCATGCAAATAAGGCAAACGAGTCAGCAAATCTTTAGTTTGCTATTGCAATTTAAAAAGTAAAGTAATAAAAAAGATAGTATAAATTACTTCAAAGATCATTGTCACGCAAATGGGTAAAAAACATTATCGTATCATTCAGATGAACATAGAGGCAACCTAAATTAATGAGCATGGAATTAGAAAAAACAACAGCAAAATCAGAAAGAATGCAGTATTATTGGGTTATCTTTTGCTTTCATTTCACTAGTACAAGCAAGCAAGCATTTGGAGCTGAAACTCTACTAAAATAACAAGATGAACTGTTATCATGAAGGGGGAGAATTGGGACGTCTAGGTCAGGCTTCCTGTGATAGAAGCAACACCAAGAGGTCCATTAAGCCTGGAAATTTCTAATGAGCAGCAATGTCTTCATAAAGACGCTATTAACCTCCACACCTTCTTAACATTCTGACATAGTTCAATGCA
>NW_018165112.1:574554-594554 GCF_001263595.1 Phalaenopsis equestris | reverse complement strand
ATTAGACTTACCCATCACTTATATGGCATTTCGCTAGTTAGTAGATATTGGATAAAAAAAATTGTGAAACCATAGAACCCGCTATGATAACTTAATAGTTTTGGGGGTGAATTTGGCAAGTTTATCAGAATTAAATTTTACAAGGTAAGAAAAGAGAAAAAAAGTTTACCAGGCCACCTTTCGCTCCAGTTGAAGTCATCAGAGACAAGCAGTTAGTAGGAAATGGTTTCTGCAAGCCACCAGGGAATAACACGCTATTAACTTCGGAAGTAAGAGCATTCAGAGAATTTGACATCATCCTATCTAGCCTTGTTACTGCAGATTCTCCGTTTCTCCTGACAACTTTCTCAGTTTCTTTCAGCAACTTCAATGGATCTAAAATGATCAAAGCAAGTTGGCAAACATTGTGATAGAATAACCTCTAAAATATTAGATTCAAAAGAATCACACGAATTAAATAAATCGCGAACCAGATGTTATTTGAAAAAAAAGTGTAGCTTCCGTCCAAGAATAAAAATAATTTAATGCATCTCTAAAAAGCCTATTATATAAAATCTTTATTGATTAATTTTCCAGAAAATTCAGAAGGACATTTCAGCTCCATGATATCAAACAAAAAGAAAAAGAAAGCAAATGTTAAATCAAAATTATTCAAGGAAAAAGGCGAACAAGAGCAAACATTTTTGAGGTTCCAATAAGAAAATCCAGCAAATATATACCATAAAATTGGCGTACCTTTCAAATCATTTGTTGTAGCTTTTGTAAACCGAGAATGAACATCTTCACTGAGACATTCGCTGTTTTCCAGTATTCTTTTCCTCTTCTTATCCGATTTTTCGAAAACCAAAAGATCATCCACTCCACATGTAAAACCATGCATCTGTGAATAGAAGCTAATATTAATCATACTAGAATGTTGATGATATATGAGTGAGCTATGGAGCATATAAAGAAACATCAGACAAAAACGAGAAGCACCAACTTGCAGAAAGAAGGTGAATAAGCGACTGAACACTGCAAGTAATTGCCCAGCAATGTCTGCACCATAAAGTTCATGGATAGTATGAACTAAACCGCATTTTCCAAATTGAGCTTTGTCAATAATCCCATGCACAAGCTCATTGTTGTAAACAAACAATTTCCTTTCAATAGCATCTTTTCCAAAATACTCCTTGGGAATCCTTCCCTCTTTCTGAACAGTAAGTGGTTCACGACCCTTTATCAGATGATGTAGAATTGCCGTAATGACCTACACATAACACCGAATTGACACCTGATGTATCTAAGTTAATTCTTGACAATTTAAAGACAAAAAAACTCCATTATTGATGCGTATGAATAATCAAATGGACTATAACTAACCTGTTTTCCTGTCCACAACAGTTTCGGCTTCCATATAGCAGGAGGAAGGGGCTGAATATCATCAGCGACAACTACAGCAGAAATCTTTTGGCCAAAATTAATAGCCTGAGAACTATAAGATGGGGGTGGTACACAGGAAACATATAAAAGCTGACTGTACTCTTCACGAGTTAGAAATGTGTCCATCTTTGTTAGGAGCACAGCGCTTACAATATGATCCTATATAATTTAAGAGATTCAAAAAGCCATCAATTTTTTAACGAGAAATGTAATGTCACCAAAATATATTGCAAACAATAGGATTCATACCTGTATGAGACTTCTTATGGGATTCCCGCTGGTTGGAACAATATACTGCTTATTGGCATTAACAATGTGAACACACTCCGCTCGTGAAATCTCATCTTGAGGAAAATGAACATTCATTTCATCTCCGTCAAAGTCAGCATTGTAAGTGCTACAAGGAGAAGATTTTATAAATAGAATGTAACAAAAAAAAGGTTCCCAAACAAAAAATGAAAAGCGTAATTAGGACCTGCAATTGGCATAGTGCATACGAATTGTTTTTTCTCCATTCATTACCCGTACAACATGAGCCATCATGCTGGGCTTGTGCAGCGTCGGCTGTCAAATCATATGTAAAATTAATATGAGCATAAAACAAATGCATTCATAAAGAAGAAGAGCATTTTTTTAAAAATTTATTTAACTTGTAGAGAACAAACAACGAAATGGCTCGTTACTGAAAAAAGAATCAAAAAATGCAAAGCTAAACTGCTTTTATAATGCTGTACAAACTAATGCTCATTTGCTTTAATAACCCTCTGTTCACAAACAACCAAGACATTAAATGTTCCCTAATTAAGAGCAATTAAAATGAAAATTGAGACATAAAACATATTACTTGGAGGATTTCTCCAGGTTCAATGAATCTATAACTAGGCTACAGAATATAAACTTTCTAAACTTTCAAAGAAATTGTGTTCAAGTTTTCGATAATACGTGCAGGGCTTTGCTCAATAGAAAGTACAAAAAAATATGTATTAAAAAAACTATGATTTATTGAGCAAAGCACTGCACTTAATAATTTCATTACATTACGTTTTATCACTAAGTATAGTTCATTATCCTCAAATAAATTTTGTCATGAAATTCTAGTAAGTTTGTTGAGGTGTAAAATCTAACAAAAAATCAGTTAGAAAATCAAGTAGATAGGAAGGAAAGAACATGCGAATTAATGTTATTCTAAGCACATTCCTCTACATGTGCATCATAATTTAAAGTTGAACCTCCTATTGATTTAAATAAATAACAGAGAAAAACCTATACCTGTCGATTAACTAGAACTATGTCCCCATCTTGCAAATGACGATATACAAATTTCGCTTCAAATTTTGTTTCTGGGCCCATTCCCACCTTAGTAACTGCCCTTGATGTGGGTAATTTCCTTGAAATTGCATTTCGCATGTCCATACCTGTTTTTGAACTTTATTATTCACTACCAAGAAAAAGGAAGGGGTGCTAAAGACAGAAAAGTAAAAAAATAAGTCATAAAAGATTGCAATCCAGCATAAAGAAAATAGAAAACTATCAACTTTTTATTTCTTGCGATGAAACTATGTTACTAGTTAGAGAAAAGTTTACATGAACAAACAGTTGCAAAATAAAGCGTATAGAAAAGCATAAATATAAAATATATTGGATCAAGATAACTTCAAGAGCAGGTCCATATTCAGACATCTGCTAAGTCAATAATGCCAAGTTGAATTATTGTGCCTGTCTTGGAATCTAATAAACTTTAGTGAATAAAGAAAAACTGCAATTTTTCTCTCTGCAAAAAAAATCCAAAGTTCAATGGAGATTGCTTCTCTCCTCCTGGATAAATGAGAATTATAGAATTTAAATAATAAATTGATTAAAATTATATAAGATAAAAAAGGGTAAGTAATATATGCACAAAGGTGAATATTTGAAAAACAATCAGGATTATAAAAAATTGAATCAAAATTATGATGGACCAAAATGTAAAGTCAACAAAGAAAGTGGCTAAGAAATGGCTTTTCAATAACTATAAACAACATAAATGATAAATATAAAAGAGACTTTTTAATGGAATGATGAGAAAATCCATTTGACAAAAAAGTACCATTTTGTTGAAACGCCAACTTGAAATGAGGATTGCAAAACATCTTAGAATGTTTAAAAATGCAAAATGGGTAAAGAATAAGAGTAAATGATCAAAGGAGTTTTACATACCAACCTTCCAAAACATTTAATATAACATTTTAACCACCCAAAATCTTAAGGGGTTTTTACATAGCACCCAAATCTTATGTATTTATTCATCTCACACCCAAACTTTGATTTTTACAGTTTAAGCATCCTAACTATAAAAAAAAGTGTAATCCACCTTTTCATACATATTTTCAAACATAGGAAAAGGTGCTTAACTGTAAAAAGTAAAGTTTGGGCGCAAGATAAGTAAATACATAATAATTAGGTGCTATGTATGTAAATTTCCCAAATCTTAAATATACGATTTTAACCACCCAAAACATTCACTAAAAACTTCATGAGTGAGTTTAGGAGGTGTTTGTAATGAAAAAATTATTAAAATATTGTATTTAAAGTTTAGGAGGTTGAAATGTTGTATTAAATATTTTGGGTGGTTGGTATGTAAAAATCTCATGATTAACTACACTTATAAGATACTAAATAAAAAGAGAAGGGAATCAACCACCACGGATAATACTTCTTTATCAAACAGAATATGAAAAAAAAATTAAACAATTTCAGCAAAAAAATTAAAATCCAATAAATGTTTTACATAATAAGAGATGAAAGTTTTATGTTATTGAATGATGGGAAGATTGGTGTGATTGGTATTCAATTCTCAAGGACTGCATTTAGGGTCAACAACTTTGCTTTGACTTCAAATATTCCTTTTACCCCTCCTCTTCACTTAACGACTTGTTCGTTGTCCCGGATTTAGAGGAGGTCGTGAAAGAGTAGAAAATTCATACACTTAGGGTGAAAGATGATGAAGAACTTTATGTATAAGAGTCCTCAATAAGCTTTTTTTCTTCTGAATCCAATTTCAAAAAAGCAGCTTGTCAATAATATGAAGAAAGATAATGTTCTTGCATCTCTCTCTTCATCTTAGACTACGTAGTAATCTTGTTCTTTCCGTCACGAAGACAAATGCAATTAAGATTCTCCAACCATAGATAAGTATTGTTGCTGAATTTGATAGTTACCAATTTAACTATCCTATTTTGTGGAATGTCTTTGCACTCAAAAATCTATTTCACAGAAGCCAATCAATGAATTCATCCCAATCCATACGCTCATACAAATTTGGCAAGTCAATCTCTCCCTTCTTCTAAACCTAATGCCAAATAGACGGGGCATTGGTTCTTCATCGATCGAGCTTCATTGGTGAAAATGTTTCACCTCTTCTTCTCCATCTAGTTGATCACCATTATGGCTATTGATAATCTATACAAATTATCATCTTTCAAGTTCAACAAGTCTTTGTTGTAATTAAGAACTTACTCTCTACACATCCTCCATAGTAAGCTCTTAAATACCTCTTTATAGATTTCACCTGGAAAACATGATTTGTTCCCGATTAAGGTTTCAATCAACGGTAGGGTCTAGATTTAGATTTGGCCAAAATTTTGAGATTTAGGGTGCATGGGACAACTTTTTTGTTGTGGCACGTTTTGAAAACACTAAAATACTTGTTTGAAAATCGTGGTGTGGCAGCTTATTAGAATAATTTCATTAAATGAGCTGCCTGCGTTTCTTCAATTGGCTTGCGTGGTATTTTTCTCCTCTCCCCCACTCCTCTTTTGTCTCTGCCCTAACTCCTAACCCGAATCGTGACACTGACCCTAGGTAACTTTTCTCGCGCTCCCCTTTCTTCTTTCTCACCCTCTGCCCTGGGAAATTAGTCTCCTCTGCGTAGCTCCCAATACTCCTCTCAGAACTCTTCTTTGGGTACTTGCTCCTCCTATCTCGTGGTGGGAAAACGACTTCACTACCTTCTTTGTTGGTTCCCCTTGTTCCCTATTGCCCCTCTGGTAACTTTTACCCTCTCCTTTGATGCACATTATTTTTTGCACTTTGCGGTTTTGAGCCACATGGCTTGCTTTTTTTGAGTTGTGGCCATGCTCTATGAAAATTATAAATATGTGCTTTCAAAAGGGGGTAATGCCCGGTTGCATTTATTTCTTTTTGTGAATTTTGGTTGTTTGTGGTCTTTGCTATTTTGGCTCTTTGATCTTTGTTTTTTTTTTTGGCAATGCTCCACAAAATTTTGGTTGTTTGTAAGCATTTGTGGTTTGTCTCTTTTCTCTATGAAGGAATTGAAGCATTCAATTATATGGTGATGATGGCGGTTTATGGATTTTCTCTATGGAGGAATTAAAGTATTCATAATTTTGGGGATGATGTTTGTTGTTTATGGCTTTCCTCTATGGAGGAATTGAAGTATGTGGGTGGCTATTAGCATTTTACAGCCATTCTCTTTGATGGGTTGCTATTGGCGGTTTGTGCCCTATAGGGATTTCTATGTGATGGTGTGTTGGTGGTGTGGTGGTTGCAGCAGTGTGTAGATGGGAGTGGTGGTTGTGATAGTGTTGATGGTGTGGTGGTTGTGACTAGTTGGTGTAGTGGTGGTGATGTGTTGGTTTGGTTGGGTTGGTTGTGATAGTGTTATTGTGGTGGCAGTGGTGTGTTGGGTTGGTTGTGGTGGTTGTGGTAGTGTTGTTGTGGTGGTTTTGGTGTGTGTAAATGGGAGTGGAGGTGATAGTGTGTTGATGGTGTGGTGTTAGTGGCTTGTTGTTGATGATGTGAGGGTGGTGGTGGCTTGTTGTTGATGAAGTGTAGTAGTTGTGTGTTGATGGTGTGGTGGTAGTGTTGTTAGTGGATGGAGTGGTGGTGAATTGTTTGTTCTTTTCTGTTACCTTTCCAGATGTGATTTTTTTATAATATTACTTTTTCGGGTTACATGAAAAAAAATTTTACTGTATGTCATAAGTCTATGTTGTTCATCTCTATTCATGCTAGTAAACATGATGGGTAAGACAAAAGAGATTAGTTCTTCTATGATGAAGGATAAAAAAATTAAACTAATGTTTTGCGATCTCTGCCTTAAAGAGCCGGATTTGAGAAGTAGATCAACCACCTATTTAACAAGAAGAGTTGAGAGAATATACAAAGTTCAAGGAAAGCAAAAAAAGAGAATATGATATTATACAATTGAAAGACAAGTAGGATCAGTTAAAAAGGTACTGAAAAATATGGAAGAGTTGAAGCGATGATCCATGGGCTTGGGTTAGGATCTGATAAAGCGAACCATCGATGTTTTGGAAAAATGGTGGGCAAAGAGATTGAATATGAGAATTTATAAAACGTCATGTCCTTCACCATCTATATTTCTTGTAGTTACATCAACATATCAATCATTCATTAATTTGTAGAATGCGTAAAATGTTAAAAAAATTTAAATTTAGCTGACCCAGCACTTGAAGAAAAGTTGGATTGTTTGCTTGGTGAAGTCGTGGCCACGGAAGATTATGCATGGGCCCCAAATAAGAAAGGATTCGCTGGCAGAGCTGTGCGTGTTGATGCCGAGCAAATTGCTGCAATGAAAGCCCTAGCACTAACCTTAATGAAGTTAGATCTACTAGTTGATTCAAATGTCCTAGAGTTGAGAAAAAGATAAAAGATGGAGAAGTTTTCACTGTAAGTCAAATTTCACAGTTAGTTGCTTCAAGCACCAATGACCTTAGCACATCACAAGCAACTTCTATTCAGCAAGTCATGTGAATTATGAAGGAACTCCAAAAATTTACGAGGGCATGTCCTTTTACTTGTTCTCTATGAAGTTGCTTGAAGACATGACCGGAAGAGAGTTCTTTATATCGATGGCCCCTGACCGTAGGATCAATTACTTGTGTTAATTTCATGACAACCAGAATGCATGCATTGAATTTTGTTTGTCATACATTTATTTTTATTTTTTCTAAGGACATGTTATATGCTACTTTCATTATGCTTAAATCTTATTTGTTGGATACATTTTTATTTCACTATGTTCTAGCTAATTTGCACTTATTTATACATGGTAGTTGCATAAACAATGAATGATATGGATAGAGAAAAACGTAGAAGAAGAATTTCAGTTGTGTTATGCTTAATGTATGACTACTACAATTCATATATTGCTTGCTCTACTTGCATGACATTTATATTCATTGATGATAAGTGGGTTGGGGAGTTGTTTGCGGGTCGCCCAACAAAATTTAGCAATATGTTCTGAATGACTCAGCCATTATTCATCGATTTATTGGAAGAGCTGCACAAAAATCATGGATTTTATGGCTCCTCCAAGATGACCTACAGAGAGGTGATAACAATAATCCTCTACATTTTATCACAGAATGAACTTATGAGAGGAGGCATTGAGCAATTTCAACACTCTTCTAAAATGATCTGCAGATGTATTCAATTAGGTTGAATGCCCTGGCCAATTTATTATCAAAAATCATCAAACCCGAGGACTCAACATTCCAAAGGACCTCCATACAGACTTACGAAGAGGTGATAACAATAACACTCTACATTTTATCGCAGAATAACTTATGAGAGGAGGCATGAAACAATTTCAGCACTCACCTAAAAAAATTTGCATATGTATTCAATTGGGTTGAATGCTCTTGTCAGTTTAGCATAAAAAATCATCAAACCCGAGAACCCAACATTCCAAAGTACCTACATACAGATCTCACAAGGCATACGTTATATGTCAAATTTTAAGGTAAATCAATATATTCATACTTACTTGAATTTGATTGAACAAAGTAATTCAATTGCTTTTGTTAAATGTTTTAGGATTGCATTGGAGCGATTGGAGCAATTAATGAAACACATGCGGATATACGTATATCGAATAGTGAAAAGATCGCATTCATCGGGCAATGTGGTTCACCAACACAAAATGCCCTGGTTGTATATGACGTTAACATGTGTTGCACTTTGTTATGGGCAACATCAGTCTCCCGACAATCCAAATTTTGCTTTCTTGCTTCAATTCAAGCAAGTTTTGTTCAAACATACAAAGAGAGAAAACAACATGGCAGCCCTTGTGCAAAGATGGCTTTATTAAGTGATTTTACTTTGCATCATGTAAATGGCAAGGACCCACTTTTTTTCGCTTTAAATGAAGATAGTGCATATTTTGTAAATGCCCGTCGGGTATAGTTTTCTGTTTTGCTTTTTTGGGGACTTTTATCACCCATTTTGTAACCCTTTTTGTAGGGGTCTTTTATAATTTTAATGCAAATGCACATTTCAATGACGGGAAGAAATACACACGACAGTCGGATATTCAAATTTACGACAAAAATTCAAAAATATAACTTTCTGCGCCCACCACCAGATAAAAATTATTTGGCAGATATTGGATATCCCTTACAGAGAAGGTTTCTCAAGTCATTTCTTGATATCAAATATTACATTCCTGGTTTTGAAAGAACTAGAAATGTTGCTCAAGGTAGGAAAAAAATGTTTAGCAAGAGACACTCATCCTTACGTGGTGACATTGAAATAATATTTGGAGTTTGAAAGAAAAAATAAGTAATACTACGGGATATGCAGGCATATTTGTTTAGCAAACAAGTCCACATGGTGGTCGCTACAATGACTTTCCACAACAACATTTGACGACATCCTTCATGTAGTGATATTGACTTCAATAGGGCAGATGAAGATCATTCACATGTCCCTATTGAAATAAATGAATATCGTCTCGGGCAACGTATATCACAGGTAGAAGACGATTTGTCTGAGACTTAAAAGCATGATGGTGCGGGTTTAGAGAAGATGATAGAATTGAGAGAATAAATCAATGATGTCATCACTAAGGGTTGAAAGAATGTTATATATTTCTTTGCTATTAGTTTGTTTACAATGTATTGTGAAAATAAATTTTGTTTATTGTATTGACATTTATGGAATGATATACATTTTGAATTTCAATCTTGGGTACATTTTATTTCCAGTTCTTTTGCACGTATTTTTTCCCACATCAATGGTTGATGAGGCAACCGTAGGCATAATATGTAATATAAATTTTTTATTGCATGTTTAATTTTTTTTATTTTAGAGGTCTGTGATGAGATATTCGACTTTATTGATTCTTTTGGATGGCCATCATGTTATTAGTTATTGACACGTGTGAAATCCCAATGAAAGCAACCAAGTTCCTCTCCATTTTCAGTACTTATGAGGATCTTCTAGATGAATTTTTTTGGTGATATGCATATATGACATATACGAGCTCGATAAAGGCAACTAAGTATTCACATTTATTTAAGATCGGTTATCTTCTTGTAGTGACAAATTCGTTAGTTTATACATTATTCTCTGAGACCCCACAGTTTCATAAAACTTAAATAGAGTAGTTATACTTTTTTTATTTCTAATGTTGCATCTAAGGGTTTGTGCTTTGCAATTTTAAACCTTCAGAAAAGATGAGCTCGGGTACCCCCGATACCTCTAGAGCATTATACTGCTAATGTGAACGACAATGTTCCCTACTTCGCGACATCCACATAGCTATGGGAGATAATTTTACAGGTATCCAAGGAAAAAAAACAGAGAACGATGACTTCTTTAGCTGAGAGGATACGGGCGTCGAGACAGATTCATCGCCTATTCATAATCAAGCTACAAGTACACCGTTTGAAAAGGACGAGCAGACAACACTATAAACAAGAGAAAAACTAAAGAAAATAATCTCCACTAATATAAAATAAGGCATTAAGTCCCCAAGCAAGTTTTACGGATATTATTTATGCTTAAGAAGATAAAAGATCCCTAAACTACTTATAAGAAAGACAAAATAAGGGCATTAAGGAGTCGGCCCACCCCCGTTGGCGAGAAATTTCAAAAAACCCATCCCCCTCCCCCAAACAAAACTTGGTTCCGTCTGGAGTGCAAAATGGAGGTCAAGTCCACGTCAAACTCCTACAATCAAGTCATACACGATCAACGGTTCAATCCGAAAACAAAAAGGATTTGCACATGAAAAAAAACATTAATTCAATATTGAATGTTAATTTAAAAGCCTCAAAAACATATTTACAACAAAATCAAAACTTTAAAAGCAACTATGCAATAACGATTTGGCCTCAACTATAAGGAAGTCCAAGAACCAAATCAATCGCATGATCTAAACATTGGTACAACCTAGAAAATGCAAAGAAGAAACATACTATAATGTATAAAATACAAAATCCATATGCCAATAATCATCAAAGAAGAAAACACCCAACGATCCATCAAGATAAAAATTTCAATTGAAAAATCTCTAACACGAAACAACTAAACCAAGGCCAAGTAATCATGGGACTAAAACCATAAGAATATGACATCTTTAAAAGCATGCAAATGCAAATTACTACAAAAATTAAAGGATTTAAAATCTAAAGTCAATTTTAATTTGGTAAAATTTTAACTTTCAAATTTATCTCTTAACACCAACATTTTAGATTCTAATGACAGTAGAATTTGAGATTCTCATCAATAAAATGGTAAAAATATTGTGGCAGTTTGGAACATCGACTGTAGAGAAGTAGAAACACTTACGAAGTAGGAAGCTATGTGAAATAACATTTAATAAAAATGTCAGGGTTAAGCTAAAACAGTCTCAAGATGTGCAGATTTTAAGATTATAATGCACAAAAAATTAAAGACATACATGAGGAAAATGTTACCTGCTTGCAACGTATAGAACCTCTCTCTCTCCATATAATGTGTTGCTCCAGGATAAAAATTAGGGCCATTCATGACAGCTTGTCTTAGCTTATTAACATTCCAGGGAGTTACTCTCTGCAAATAACATATTTCAATGCAAACATAAAGGAATCAATGTTGAGATGTGCAAAAGCACAAAGATCACATTCTCTTGAGATGAAACGAGAAACGTGCCTCGGGATATGTCAACCTCAGAGCAAAATAAGGAGGAATTCCTATTTCATTAACTGCCAAGTAAGGATCTGGAGATATTACTGAGCGACATGCAAAATTAACCCTTTTTCCCATCATTTTCTGGCGCAGTATGCCTTCTTTCTTATCCAACAGCTGGCGGATGCCATTTAGGGCTATATCACTTCTACCTAACATAAAAACCATAAAAATTATAAGCAAAGGACCGTTGAGAAAAAATGAAAAAAAAAACAATAAATAAGCTCTCACTCAAAAAAAGGAAAAATATGATGATCAAGTAGCTTCCTGTAAATAAGAATTGATCAAATCTCCTAGGCAAGCTCGTCAACAAGAAACAAAAGTTCAATAAAGGTACAAAGGCAAAAATAAAGGCAAAATAACATAAAACAATGATAGAAATAAGAATAATAAATCATGGATTACAAAATTTAAGGAAATACTATTAAAAACTAAGATAAAAAGAAAAAATACATATAGGGCTAAATCTTTTGATTCAACCCAGTCATGGATGGCTGAGAATTTCTACATATCAGCTAAAATTTACATTTACTATTTACCATTTAATATAATAGTCAACACAATCAAACTACTAACAAATATTTGAATTTTGAAGAAAATTCTAGATGTAATATAGATAGATAGGTTGATATATATATATATATATATATATTCAAAATTTAAATATTTGTGTTTGTGTACCACAACAAAATACTATAGTATATGCAATACGTACCAAATCCCTTTGTGTTATCAAACAACAAATTTACACTATTTTGGAGGTCCCGCCACTTTTGCAAGATATCTTGGTGACTATGTTCAGTATTGCCCAAGGAGATGTTCGCTTCCACAACTCTGCTCAACAAAACATTTTGAGGATGTTCCAACAACTACAGTAATAAGACATCAAAAAGCATCTATAAGTACTTTTACAAAAAAAAATTAGCAAAAAAATTTAACTAGGGATCCATTATATTAGTTTAATCTCTCCAATTCAAAAATAAATTAATATAAAAGAACACAAACCATAAAGTTGCAATCCCAACAACCAAGAGAAAAGCTTATGTCCACAAAGTACCCTTTCTCAACGTCTTCTTCATCTCATACTATTTTCATAAATAATATAAAGAGTTCAAGACTTGGGAATAAAATTTAGTCAGCTCACCTCTTGCCCACAATGTGCAGGAGGACGAAACTGGTTTGGTGGAACAAGAAGAGCCTTTAAGAAAAACATTGCATAACCGTTTTCCCTCTCAAAATTCCTTAAACGTCTGCATTGAATGTCACATATAAGCATGCATAACGTTGATTCCTTCCTCCATAAGTTTTTTAAAATAACTTCGACCTATTCACATACAAGCAAGCCCAAATTAACAAATAATAAAAAGCAAACAAGTACTACATATGCTAATCCAAAAGCATCCAACATATTGGACTACAAAATGTGGAAATCCCATGGAAATCCCAAGAAGAAATGTGGTAAAGAACCTCTGAAGAAGACAAATCAACCCTTTCAGATGATGCTATATGCTTTAGAAATTCATAAGGAAGTTGTCTGGATCGATTGGCTTGAGGATCCAATAGTTCTCCATCACCCCCGGAAGTAGTTCTTAAGCTAGAATCTTCAATAACATTGGCTCTATGCTCAGAAGTCCTATGAGACTGCATGTACGACATAATAGATGTCAATAAACATCTAAAATACTCAACTAATCATGCTAATCAAATGGAATCCTTAACTTCACTGTTTGGCCCAAACCTAATAAACCCTCTCATTTGGTTCTAACAATTATTAGTCTCAGAGCATGGGAAAATATTAATTATATGTGGAACGTGAAAGAAGAATACAAGATTATCAATGTCCAGATCACGCATTTTGAACCCCAAGAAAATCCGATAAAGTACAAGGAATACCATTTCCAACCAACAGAATGTGCGACTCTCAAGCTTCGGATTAATTTTTTTACAGTGGTTACACTTCTTGGGCTTTTCTCGCATAATTTCCTGTAGAACAGAAGCAGCTTCAGCTTGTTGAATGGAGGTCCAACTTCTTTTCAGATAGTTTGCATCTGGAGGTGAGTAAGAGTGCTTTTTTGTATCTTCAGGCCCAAAAATTGCCTCATCCCAAAAGTTAGCGGCCATCTTTTTGGCCTTAGTAACGTTGCCTTCAACGATAAGGCTCAGGATGGAAACATATTTGCGAACCTGAAAACTTATCATTATAGCAACAAATAGAAAAATCATAGTAATCAAAATATTTCAATATTAATCATAATATATTCAAATGAGCCTAATTTAAAACTAACTAATAATAATTAGAATAGTAAATGTTGAAGTATTCATAATGAAATCAGATAGTAGATTTTGGGGTTTCAACTATACGGTAAACTATTTTCCCGATCATAATTAACACGATGAATTATTGCAATAGACAATTGAGAATTAATATTTTAATTAATATGCAATTTAGAACATTATAATTATCCTAAGCATTGGACAATGACTCTAAAACCATTTAGCTAAGCTTACATTACATAAAACCAGAACATAAGCAGATAATAAAAAGAATTAGTTTTCATTAAGTATCTTAAGTATGAGTAAAACAACACACTAAATATAGTAGCATTTTTCATCATCTCTTGCAACATAGATAACTAGTAATATAATAAAATACCTTTGTCACTAATAATAATGAAATTATAGTTGCAACAATGACGTTAAAAGTGACAAGGAAAGATGAAAGAATGCAATAAACAAAGACGATTTGCTGTAAGAAGCTACCTTCTCATGACCCATCCTAAAGTTATGACAATAAAAACAAGCAATTTGAAGAAGATATTTAAGACTCCGGAATAGCAATGGATTGTAAATTGGTCTTGCAAGTTCAATATGACCATAGTGACCCGGGCAATGTAAAATTTGTTGGCCACAAGACTTACACCTGCAAATAGTGGGTAAAATGTTCCAATCACTAAACCAATAGAGAACCAAACAATACAACAAAGAATTTAAAATAACTACCAAAAATTGCATCTAACCCTTGTACATAAAAACTACAATTAACTACAATACAAAGCTGATATAAGTAAAGCATAATAAGGTAATTGCACTTTTAAAAAATCTAACCTGGTCCCTGTTGCTTTTTGTTATCGCATAATAATCGCAAAGAATTTGTTCAACTTAACCACCAAGAATCAAGTCTAGAAGAAACACCAAAACCTGTTCCAAAACAAAAAAAATTCACAGGCGTGTGAATAAAACTGCCACCACAACATTGGCAGAGATTATCAAGCCATTACACTCCTCCAAAAGGTTTTGATGGTTCCTTTGAATGGCCACAAAAATAGATCACGGTTTAGTTTTACACAATCCAAATGGATAAAAAGCTAAACAAGTGGTCAGACAACTCTAATCCTACCATACCGTCATCAGAAGAATTTAGTGATGAAGTCAATCTCCAGTAAGAAATGGCAAAGAAAGCTTCTTCTCCAACAAAACTTGGGACAACTTAAATTTTAAATTTCAGAATATCCAAACCTGCTTAAAATGAGTTTAAAAAAACTGATGAAATTATCGCACAAAATTAGGAAATCACCAAACTAATAGTATAAGTATATAGCACAATAGTGAGAAGACCAATGCATCATACATAAATACAAAAGTCCGAAAGGCTTTCTATTGAGTATCCCTGGGCTATAGCTAAGCTTGGAAAAAATTTAAGAAAAAAAAAAGGCGAACCATTGATTCATGATCAGCAATAGCTACCAGAGAAAAGCAGCCTCAACTGCCTAGCAGAAAAGCTCCACAAATTAATCCTTACCAAGTCGTAGTAGAATAAGAAAGTTTCCAAGTTAATTATTCTTCAGTAATTAGTTTTTCATTCACCAGACCAATATCGGCTAAGGTCTCATCTACCCTTCCAATGTGTCATACCCTAATTTTTTTTTAAGTATAACAACAAAGTACAATAAATAAATTATACCCTAAACTTTAGCATTCACGATAATCATTAAAAATCATTATATTGCATTGCACGCTTCAGATCGATCATTTTGATATATTAAGAAAATGTTGATACTCAAAATAAGAAATATATTTGAATAACATTTCTTGGAGTTCTTATTAAAATCGCAGTTGTTACTTGAACAAACTAATATCATGTAATACTCTTAGTGGCTTTTGTTATTTTTCAATTTTTCGTGCATGAAATCGATGATAAAAAAAGAGCGGCTGAGATTATTTTTATTAGTAAAATAAGTATAGGCATATATATCTATGATTTAAGCATTCTCTACATTTTCTGCTCATTTTTGTCTCTGGAACAGAGACTTACGAGCTTGGCAGCTTAGAGAAAGAGAGAAAAAAAGAAGGGGCATGGGGGTGGAGTTCAGAGAAGAGAAGGAAATGGGAAGAGGAAAAAAATATAAACCTTAGAGTTGAAATTAAAATTATATTCCATGCCTTCTTCCACAAAGCAAAATTTATAAGCTTTTAGACCAAAATAAAAAGAGATTATTTTAAGGTAAAAATTGGTTTATTAATTATCTCCTAAATGCTCAATATATTTTTCATTTCATTAAAGCACCAGTTTAAATTAATATTTCTTCCTTTATTCATGTTAAACAAATCGGCTCGATTTCGTAAGGTAAAGCTAGCTCGAACTCGATTAATTAATCGAGCTCAATTTGAAGTCGAGGGTAGCTCAAGCTCAACTTGACTCGACTCGTTTACACTCCTAAATGCTGCCTATATTCTAGCATGCACAAGAAAATGAGGGAGAAGAGAAGATTGAAAGCCTATGCTACCAAGGGGGCTAAGTAAAGAAAAGTTAAAAAAAGAGATATATGGAGAAGAAGAGTTGTGATGGCAGTTAAACAACCACCAAAGTGCTCAAGAACTCACAGGCAAAAAAAAAAAAATTGATGACAGGAGAAAAAAATGATAAAAACTCGGTTATCATTTCATTGATTTCTATAGAAGGTTCATAGATTTTAAGATTCATAGGACCTAAACTAATAACATTAATCAAACACCAAATACAATTAAATAATATATCATAAATTAATACGGTTTAAGATGTTATTTCCATGATTTGGCTTGACTCTATCAAAATACATACACAATCGATTTGGCTTGAATAGTACTGAAAAAATGCACACGAACAAGATGCAAACAATAACATGCATAGGTAGACAATCATGCACTCACACATACATAAATTTGTGTGCACACAATGCTTGCGCATGCACATTTCACACATAAATGTACATTTCACATCAACTTATGTTTGAAATAAAAGCTAATATTGCTCAAAAATCTCAAGAAGAGATTAGCCTGGTAAAAGATTAATTGTCAAAATCCAAACAACTTAGTTATTGTAGTTAATGATTATACTATCACACTACCCACTTGGAATTGAATCTATCTTAGTCAAGCAAAATAATAAGTACAATATATTAATTTAGATATTTTGACTTTTTGGTATTCAAGTCATGCATTTTGGTCAGTTAGCCATTTAACTATTGGAGCCACAATACAAGTTTAATTCCCAAATTATGGCCTAAAGATGTGTACAAAGAGCCCTAAGAAGGATGAGATAAACCTTCTTTTATAAATTGTAAGCTTCTATATCATGGGTCTTAAGAATTCAACTTTCTTGAATTTGTTTCAGGATAAAAAAACCTTTGAATACCATGATAACCCGGTTAAGTAATGCTAGGTTATTCGTCATTCATCCCAATAAAATATAAAACTATCATTGAGCCTAATATTTAAAATTTTCTTTTCCAAAAATAAGTCTTTCAACACTTCTCCCATCTGATAACAAAGTCAATCACGACATTTTACCTTTATACATCACTATAAGGTGCATAGATTAACACAAATAACAATAAAAATGAAGATGATAATAGATTGGATAAATTATATAGATTAATTTATCATTGACAACTATTTCAAATGTATACATAATCATTAATAATAAAATGTGCATTAAGCATAAAAAGCCTAAAAAAATTAAAATCTCGTCAATTATAATATAGCGAGCAGTCTATAAATTTTCAAGAAATGAATAAAATTGGCTAAAGTAGGCACTGAAATCTTTGAGAGCTACTCCTCACCCAGGCCATGATGATTAAAAGATTGATTTACAGGAAACACATCAAAGAGCACAACAAAATTCCTAACCTTGCACTCTCCAATAATTTCAATAAAAGAAATATGGGGTACACTACTTTTAGTAAATTCGGTTAGTTCCTACTGCAAAAATCTTTGATGGGGAAAAAAAGAAAAAACATGGGAAGATTATGTATCATGAATGTAAAATTAGGTAAAATCTGAGGGTTTTCTTGAAGGAAATGCAATTTTACCGGTATAGGAAAAGAATTGAAAACAACTACTAGCATTAGACATTCTAAATACTTTGCTTAAATTAATCAAAAGTTAACAAGTCCAAATCAATGCATCTTTAATTTTGCACAAAATGTTAGAGATCCAGGTCACGTTACTCTATTAGTTGGGAGCTTAGGATTTCAACTATTAGGTATTGAGTTGAGAAACTTTGTATATGTGTTGAATTGCAAAAATACCGAAGAAAAAACATTGGATATGGTTATAGAACAATGTGAATTTATTCCCAATAAAAGTTGAAAATTCAAAAGAACTAGAAAAAACGAAAGCACATGATGCCTATGGAGATGCTAATTTTAGGAAGAACTAACGTATCGAGGTCCTTGACCGGACCCAATGCCGGGTCATACAAGCCATCCGGAACAGGTGAATCCTTGGTATCAAGGAGTTCTGACTTGGTAATTGCCTTGAAGCTTATCCTCCTAACCTCTTCTGCAGAGTAAAAGCTGAAACTGATCCACTCCACAGTTTCAGATGCAGCCTGCACAAAAAAAAATTTATGTTAAGCTTTTGTAGAGAATTCATTAACAATATAAGTAATATAGAAGAAAACAAGCTTGGAAAAAAATATCGGGCAATTTTTTTCAATGAGAAAAATGTCTTAGACTACACTTGGAATATCAGACAGTCAAGTAAACTGTGAAACACAGCAATCAATAGTCAAGTACATTGTGAAACACAGCTATCAATAGAAGCTGAACCAACATCAGTACCTCATCAGGTCGCAAGCGAGCGTCAGACATTTTGAGCGGTGATTTCAGCAGGTCAGCTACTAGAGTTTACGTGGTCCTTGCTTGCTTCGGCAACTGGAAAACGTGTCCTTCCTTCGGTAAGTACGAAACCCGTCTTCCCAGCTAGCTCGGCGACTGTTTCGCGAATGCGCGATGTCGAAACCTAGAGAGAGAGACACAGAAGCGTGTCCTTCCTTCGGCGAAACTTGTGTTCCCAGCTAGATCGGCGACTCTTTCGCGAATGCGCCATGTCGGAGACAGAAGCGAGGGTTTGCGGATTTTTGAACGGGAGCGGGCAGGGAATTCCAGAATAATATATCAAATTAATTAATAAATAACAATTAATAATTACCTTATATCAAATTAATCATCTAAGTTTAGATGTACTTATTAAATAGTTAATTAATATTTAAAATTATTTAATTAAATTTTAGTAATTCTTAATTTCTATAATAATAATTAATTAATCAGGATTTTATTATTCGAACAATTTAATTAATAAATATCAATTAATAATCACCTTATATTAACTATAATTATCTAAGTTTAGATGTACTTATTTAATAGTTAATTAATATATAAAGTTATTTTTAAGATTGTTTAATGAAATTTATAATTAAGTAATATAAAATGTATAATCATCTAAGTTTAGATGTACTTACTTAATTAATATATAATTAATTAATAATTATAAATATTCCAGTAATTTAATTAATAAATATCAATTAATAATTATCTTATACCAAATTAGCTATAATCATCTAAGTTTATATGTACTTATTTAATAGTTAATTAATATATAAGGGAATATTAAAATTATTTGATGAAATTTTAGCAATTCTTAATTCTATAATAATAATTAATTAATTAAGAATTTATTAGTATGAAATTATTGTTTAATGAGTAATAGATTTACACTAAATTTATTACTAATTAATTTGTATAATTAATTATTAATTAATATAAGTTCCATTTTTCATGTACTTAAAAGACTTTAGATACTCGTTTGTATTTCCTTATTTAATATTTTTATTTGGATGTATCAACAAATAAAATCTGTGTAATTTTTTTTAAACTGTCAAACAATTTCTCAAGATTTTTTAGGATTTACTCATTAATAAACCAAACAATTTGAAGGTTTAACCTCATTATAGGATTTGATAAATCTGGAATTACTGGATTTACTAAATCCTATTTAAACTAAATTCTAATTACAACCTAACAGCCTCTCTTAGACATCCCTAGTTTTAGTTAAATCTAAAAGTTAGAAAATCATGTCATTAGATAGTTTATAATTATATATATACATATATATATAATTTTATATTTATATAATATATAATTTTTAATTTCATTATATAATTATAATTTATTTAATTTATAATTATATATATAAATTAGTTAGTAATTTTATATAAATTAAATATATAAAATTAATATATAATATATTTATAAAACTAATTTATAATAAATTTATAAATTAAT
>NW_018165112.1:559859-573366 GCF_001263595.1 Phalaenopsis equestris | reverse complement strand
TAATTATTTAATACAAAATAATAATTTAAATATATAATTTATATTTATAGTATTAAATTTATCTACAATAAGAAAATATTTTAATTTTTAGTACAATTTTAAATAAATAAATATTCATTTTTATAGCTAATAGATGTAATAAAATTATTTTTAAATTAAATATTTATTATAAAATTAAATATTTAATATAAAATTAAATATATTATTATAATATTTTATAAATATCATAAATAAATAATAAATATTATAATTGCATATTAAATTTTTTATAGTAATTTAATTTATGAACAAAATTTATAAAAAAAATTAAATTATGTTATATTTATTATTAAATAATTAACTATATTAATTTATTAATTATTAAATTATGTTAACTATAATTTTTATGCTTGGTGGGAAAGACATTAGCATGTTTTTAGTTGATGGAGGCAAGATATTCGATGCAGTATTGGGAGTAGTTTAAAGATTGCTTATTGAAGCATTTTCGAGCCATTCGGGAAGAAAAACTACATGAGCAATTTTATGCTCTAGTTCAAGAGGGTACGATTACGGAATACCAGGAGAAGTTCGAGCTCTTGTCAGGGAGGTTGAGGTGGACTTCTACAGCAGTGCTAGAAGGGAACTTCTTGAAAGGCATAAAGCTCGACATACAAGCTGTCATTTTGCCCCTTGAGATTGTGACAGTTAAGGGAAATGATGGAGCTCGATTTGATGATGGGGGATAATACCGGAGGCTTATACAGAGATTGTGACAGTTAAGGGAAATGATGGAGCTCGAGTTGATGATGGGGGATAATACCGGAGCACCTTGATAGCCACAACACTGAGGACCCAAACGGTATATTTTCAAAAAGAGACAATGAAGGAGAAGAGTGTGAAACCCCATCCCAGAGGTAATTTCAAGCACTTCGCAGATGCATAAGTGTAGGATAAAAGGGCAAATGGATTGTGTTACGGCTGTGACAAGAGTTACACCGCAGGACATTTGCAAGGAACACACCCTTCAGATTCTCTTAGTTCAGGTGGAGGATACGAACAGTGAGGAATTACAAGACAATGCGGTGAAGGAGAAGCATCTGCATTTGGATGTTGTGGAGATGTCACTCAATTTGGTTGTGAGATTTACCACAAATCACACCATGAAGGTGATGGGGTGGATCGAGAAACAATCAATTGTGGTATTGGAAGATAGTGGGGCCACACATAACATGATCTAAAATTAGGTCGTGAAGAAGCTGGGGTTGGAGCTGGTGACTACAGAGAGCTTTAGCATCATGATAGAGACAGAGAAGGTGGAGAATAGCAGAGAACTTGCAAGGGAAAACTTCTTTTATATATGGGCAGCACATATGTGATTTTGGGGTTGGAGTGGCTACAGACATTAGGGGAGATGAAGGTGGATTGGAAGTCATTGAAGATAGAGTTCCAAGTGGAGGGTAGGAATGTGATGTTGAGGGAGATGCTAGTTATGCAAAACTATGTTGTCGTTGAAAACCATGATGTCGCTCAAAACCATGGTCGAGTTGATTGCTTTGTGGAGTTGCAGAGCATTGACAGAGTTTCCGAAAGGAGTCCAACAACTCCTACAACAGTTTATGGATGTATTCTAATAGCCAAACAAGTTATCTCCTCCGACAGAGCATGAGCAAGCTATTACATTGAAAGAGGGTGTTTCTCCCATCAGCATGAGACTATACTGGTACCCTCATATTCATAAGAATTAGATAGAGAAATTGATCTGAGAGATGCTCGAGGCTAGGATTATCAGGCCTAGTTTGAGCCATTTTTCTAATCTCGTCCTGTTGGTGAAGCAAAATGATGATAGTTGGTGATTCTGCGTAGACTACCGGGCTTTGAACAAGGAAACAATGTTAGACAAGTTTCCTATTCCTGTAATTGATGGGTTATTGGATGAGCTTTATGGCGTAGTCATTTCGTCAAAAAATGAACTTATCAGGGTACCACTTGATTACGATGAATCCAGCGGATGTGCACAAGTTAACATTCATGACACATAAAGGACATTATGAGTTCTTAGTGATGTCGTTTGGTCTCACTAACGCCCCGATGTCATTTCAATCCCTCATGAATAGGGTTTTTCAACCTTATCTCCTGAAATTTATTATGGTTTCTTTAAGATATTTTGTTCTACAGTTGTACAAAAAGAGCATGTGGAGCACATTAGGATAGGCTTGGAGATGTTGAGGTAGCACCAGCTATATTCCAACTTGAAAAATGTTCTTTTTCATAGTTACAGGTAGAATACTCAGGACATGTGGTGACCAAAACGGGGGTAGCAATGGATCAATACTCAGGACATGTGGTGACCAAAACGGGGGTAGCAGTGGATCAATCCAAGATCGAGGCTATAGTTGATTGACCCTTACCAAGGAGTTTGATGGAGTTGAGAGGATTCCTGGGTCTCACCGGCTACTACTGGAAGTTCATGAGAGGATATGGTAGGTTCAGGAGAGGATATGGTAGGATAACATGGTCACTGAAGGAGCCGTTGAAGAAAGATAATTTCAAATGGGCAAATGGGGGAAAGCAGCGACACGTTTATTTGAACATCTAAGGAGAGACATGACTAGCGTCACAGTATTAGCACTTTTAAATTTCAGTAAACCATTTGTGGTGGAAACCAATGCATCAGCGTACGGATTGGGAGCAATACTCATGCAGAATTAGCGGTTGATTGCCTACTTTAGCTAGGTTCTTATGGTCAAAGCAAGGCAAAAGTCAGTATATAAATGGGAATTGATGGTGATAGTCTTGGCCATTTAGAAGCGGCGACCCTACCTTTTGGGATGATATTTTTTGGTCATAACAGATCAGAGGAGTTTAAAGTATCTTATGGAGAAGTGGATGGTGACTGAGAAGCATCAGAGATGGCTATCCAAGCTACTGGGGTATGATTTTGACATTCAGTACCAGCCAAGATTAGAAAATAATACAGCGAACGTACTGTCAAGAATGGTGGAGGAACCCCAATTGACGACTCTATCGATATCATTGGTCCTAAATTGGGAACCCCTAAGATTGGAGAGTGAAAAAATAAGGAGTTGAAGAAGATAAGGGTTGAGTTACTACAGGATCTGAACAGTCATCTAGGATATGCATTGAGGGGGCAACAACAGCTCCACCAAGGGCGATTCTTACTACCCAAGCAGCAACAACAACAATAATAACAAAACCTTTATCTCACTAAGTTCTCACTAAGTGGGGTCGATCACTAAGTGGGGTCGACTACATGAATCATTTTCCTCCATTGCGTCCTATTTAGTGCCATATTTTCATTTAATTCTAATAAATTAAGATCAGTTTTTATATGATATTCCCAAGTCTTCCTAGGTCTACCTCTGCCTTCCTTAGTATAAGTCAAATCTAAAACATCTACTCTTATAATCAGATCATCAGATTGTCGATGTTTAATGTGACCAAACCATCTAAGACGACTCTCTCTAATTTTGTCCTTCAGTGGAGCTACACCAATCCTATCTCAGATATATTCATTTTGCATTTTGTCTCTAAGAGAAAACCACTCATCCACCTAATCATTTTCATCACGACAACACTTAAACTTAGTTTTATGCTTCTCTTTTAAAGGCCAACATTCAGCTTCATAGAGCAATGCAGGTCTCACCATCTTATAAAATTTTCCTTTCGGTCTAAGCAGTACTTTTCTATCACACAATAAGCCCAAAACATTCCTCCACTTCAAATAACCAACTTAAATTATACTAATAAATATCACCATCACTTGAAAAATATACCCAATATATCAAAAGAGTTCACAACTTTTAATAATTTTGATCACCCATTGTTGCATTTTTGTCACTAGAGCTAGTACTACTAAAATTGCATTCCATATATTCAGTTTTAGTTCTACTTAAACAAAGGCCTTTAGACTCCAAGGTAAACCATTATAATTCAAGTTTTTTCTCTCGTCTTTTCCATGAGAGGATATCATCAAGAGAAAACATTCACCAAGGTAGATCCTCCTTTAACTGTCTAGTAAGACCATCCATAATTAATGCAAAAAGATTCGGGCTTAAAGCCGATCTCTGATATAAACCAACAGAAATGTAGATCGCCATTATTCCCAGATAGGATGCCTGCTACCCAAGTCTTCAGAGTATATTCCCAGATTATTACAGGAGTTTTATGCTAGTGCGATTGTGGGGCACTCAGGGGTGTAGAAAACCTACAGTCTTATGGCAGCAGAAATTTATTGGTTGGGGATGCGCAGAGACATCGAGGATATGGTGGCAAAATGCGATGTATGTCAGCGACACAAGTACTTGACCACAACACTGGGAGAGTTACTACAACCATTAGCTTTACCGGGGAAGGTTTGGGAAGAAGTTATGATGGATTTCATCGAGGGATTGTCACGGTCAGAAGGGTTCACGGTGATCATGGTGGTCGTCGACCGCTTGCATAAGTATGCCCATTTCATTCCCTTACGACATCTTTACACCACAGTCTCGATTGTATCGGTGTTTATCCGAGAGTGGGTTGTTTGCACGGAGTACCAGAATCAATTCTTTCAGATAGAGACAAGGTGTTCCTTAGCTACTTCAAGGAAAGATCTATTCAGGTTGCAAGGGACAATTTTTAAGAGGAGAACTGCATATCATCTCTAGATTATTGGGTAGATAGAGGTGGTCAATATGAGTGTGGAGACATACTTGCGTTGTTTTGTATTCAATACGTTGAAACTATGGCCAAGTGGACTGTGTAGGTCGAATATTGATATAATAGTTCGTACCACACCGCAACACAAACCACTCTTTTCAAGATATTGTATGGGCAAGATCCTCCTCACATGATACATTATGGGCATGGTGCTACACGTGTATTTAGTGTCGATCAGTACTTGGAGGAGAGGGATAGGATATTAACAGAGCTCAAGGAGCATCTTTTGAGGGCTCAACAAATCATGAAGAGGAAAACAAATAAACACAAGAGAGAGGCATAATTTGAACCATGGGACATGGTCTACTTAAACCTAATGCCCTACCGACAGAAGACATTGGCCAAGAAGAGGAGTGAGAACCTTTCACGAGATTTTTTGAGCCATATGAGGTGATGACATGCATCAGAGCAGTGATCTACCATTTGAGGTTACCATCATCGTCTGCACTACACCTGGTCTTCCATATATCATAGCTGAGACGTGCGATTGGGAATCCTATACCATCATCTACACTACTGTCGATGTTGACAAAGGACTTGGAGGTGATTCTTCAGTTGTTAGAGATCTAAGGAGTGCGCCGAGGAGTAACGGTGCGAAGGAGATATTAGTTAAGTGGAAATGGCTGCCAGACTACGAAGCAACATGAGAGCCTTATGAGGTGATCCACAATCATTTCCATCCTTCCACCTTGAGGACAAGATACTTTTTGGGAGGGGAGTAGTTTTACGCCCAAATATATGTCAGTCCAGGATGGCCCCACCGAATGCAAACCAGCAAGCTCACGGGCGGGTTGGTCATTGCCACGTGAAGAGGCGGAGGGGTCTAGGCTGGTCGCAGAAGAAGAAAAGGAGGGGGTGGGGCTCTAATGGAATTAAAGAGGAGAAATTAAAGGAGGTTTGGAGGGAAAGTGGGAAAGGAAAGCTTTCAAATGTTGTGTGAGGTTTCTATTAAGGGGGGAACCTAGGGTTTGTTTTCTTTCATGCATGTATTTTGGTGGTTGCTGTGTTTTTTCTTTTTGGTGGTGTTCCTAGCGATGTCTAGGGTTGTGACAGAGCCGATCTACCTCTCGAAAAGTATATCATAATTTTATCTTGCTTATTTCCATTTATTTTTTATAAGAGCAGCCCTCGTTTGAGTTTTTCCTTCTTTCTCTTGTCGTTTCATTGTGGTGTGCTCACTGATTTTGGCCCGGGGAGTATCAAAAAGCTCCCGTGTCACTAACATCTGCATACGGCACATTGTATGAAGTTGATGCAATGATTGGGCAATGTGGAGGATCTGTTGTGTTAGAACCATCTGTTGGTTTCTGCCACTCCAACACTTAGCTGTTTTTTCTTAATTCTCTCTCTTTTTATCTCCTCACTCCCTCTCTCCCCCCCCCTCTCTCTCTCTCTCTCTCTCTCTCTCTCTCTCTCTCTCTCTCTCTCTCTCTCTCTTCCTTGTGCACTTTATGACTTCCATGAATTTACATGCGTTTGCTAATTTTTTCACATTGTTAGCTTTTTTCTCTTATTTATGTATGGGATTGCTCATGATGTTGTGCTTATATTGGTTTTATATGTATACATTAATGGAATAGCTGAAGATAGTTATATTTGTGCTTCTATTAAAGAAACTAGTAATTTTTTTTTGACACATTCGTTCTGCATTTATTTTCTTACTCAACAAAGCAAAAATTCTTACTTTCTCCCGGATTAAAGGGATTATCAGCAAAGTAAACCTTCTTTCATCCTACCAACTACCTTAGGCGTTATTTTACATGCATTGCTTTCTTTTAAAAGCAGAGAAACTAAGAATGTAGTAGTTCATCCATGCTTTGATTTGTCTTGTTGAACTAAGATGATAACAATTAATGGGAATTAGGCAATCTTGGAGCACTAAGAAGAGTGAAATAAGAAAACAAAAGAAATTTTTTAGTGAAAGTTACATACATATCACATAATTCTTATGTATATATTTGCATTTATAACACCTATGTGTCATAAACCTATTCATGAAAAAGGTGTATTTCACTTTTAAAAAGATATTGATGGTCGTATTTTTGATATGATGTTAAATATTTGATTGGTATGCATAAAATATGAATGTGTAGGTTTTATGTATGATAAATATTGCTCGCTCTTTCTTCTCTCTTCTCAGTGGCACTTGTGCTTTCATTTTATATTTTGTTGTGGCAGCTGTTTCCTTGGAAGATATCTACTTTTCCGCTCCATTCTGTTGTTGTGCTTACGAGAGATGGAATGGAAAAAGTAAAAAGGAAGATTTGCATACATACCACTCAATTCCTATGTATTTACATATCTAACACCTATACTTCAATTTTTTTCCGTACACAACACTTTATGTTTGCATGAAAAGGTGTATTTTACTTTTTTTTTTAAGTTAAAATGGTGGTATTTTTTTGTGGTGTGAAAGATTTAGGCGGTATAATTATAAAAAGGTAAAGTTTAGGTGTTAGATATGTAAATACATAAGAATTGTATGGTATGCATGTAAAAGCCCACCCCCCCCACAACGGAAAAAAATGTCACTATGACGGAAAAAAATTGCGTACATAAGACGTACACAAAGTTACGTACGTCTGTAACCTGCAAACAGGTTACATGGAGGATTTTAGGAGATTATAATCGAGTTATATGCTCTGTAACCTCCCTGTACCTTCTAATAAGTTCCGCACTTCTTGAATGCTTTTCGTTGCTTGGGTGATTTGTTTCCATCTCTTGACAGAATAGCTGTGTTGGACATTTTGCAAACTATGCAACGTTGCACTGCTGTGGACCGCTCTGCACCAACTCTAATGTGTACTCTTGGAGTTTCCCATGCAATTTATAAACAGGTGAACCATCTATTCCACTCTAACCAATCATTTAATTAAATTTTGATAATCTCTTGATTTTTAATCGGACATTCATGAAAAAGGTGTATTTCACTTTTTAAATGTTAAAAAGTGGTACTTTTGATGTGATGTGAATGTCTTTAGTGGTGTAAATCTAAAAAAAGTAAAGTTTAGGTGTTCAATATTGTAAATAGATAGGAATTAGGTGATATGCATGTAAATCTCCCAAATTTGTCTTGTATTGCTGGGCCTCACTCTGTTGAATTGGTTTAATTGTGCTGTGATCTTCCCAGAAAGATTGAAGAAAAGAGAGGCGTGACTTTAAACGAGTATGGAAGCTCGGAGCCAAGAGTCTCTCCTTCATTGTAAAACGAACTCCCTTTGGAGCCATATCAGAAACAAGCCGGACCCATTCAGTCTGCGAAGAAGACGACTTCATGGGACGAAGATTAGGGTCCCATTAACGGGCATAATGCCGCTGCTTCTAATCCTCTAGCATCCAATTCGACATCCAAGCATTCCGTGCCAGCTCCACAACCTATTTCTGCTTCCACCGTTACAGTTTTCTAAACAACAACTTCTTCTTGAACAACTTTATAGCTGTCATCTGGAACAACTTCATAGCTGCTTCAAATAGTTGTAATCGTCCCAAACATATATGTAGTTGTCTCAGACAGACTCTGAAGCTATAAAATATGAGATAATTTTGGCCAAGATGAATTTAAAAAATTCTTCAATCAGTTTTATTAATTTTCTGAAGGACTTGAAAGACTTTTTTCTTAGTTTTGCCAAAATATTTGACTAGCATCATTGAACAAAAATTCTGCTCATAGACTAAGGGTCTGTTTGGGGCAGCTTATTTAGTGCAGTGGCATTTTGAAAACGCACCTGACCTGTTTGGGTAAACTGCGTTTTGGCAGCTTATGCGTTTTCAAAATGCAGAAAACAGTGTTTTCACACCCCACCTATCTAGGTGCGGTGAGAGCTTATTGGCAAAGGTCTGACTTTTCCAAAAAAATAAAAAATTATAATAGCCACCACACCTAGCTTATCAGCAAATTATTTTTAATCAGCTTATCGGCAGATTATTCAATAAGTTATAGCTGCCCCAAACAGACACTAAATATATTTGATTATGTTTGGTTGATAATAAAGTGACTTTTGTAATATATGCGTGTGAAAAAGATTTATAATTTCTCATAATTATTTATATTGTTTGGAATGCAATTTAACATTTTTATAATTTCTCATAATTATTTATATTGTTTGGAACATCCATGAGTGGAATGATGCTCAAATTAATATTTGATTCATTGTGCGCCTACATCTGCTTAATGTTTTGAATACAAGAGGTTACATATTAGGAGCTAAATAATATAAAAGCATAAGGTACATCCGGTAGCTTATTAATCTAACTATATATTAATGTAAGCATCATAAAAATAGGGATTTTCATATTACACATCTACAACATCAAAATCTGTATGTTTATAACAAGCTCTTTTTCTGTCCGGACTCCTGACGTAGCTTTACGTGCGGCGTAGGTTATTCTTAAGTTATTTTCAGGTCATTTCTGGGTTATTTTCAATAATAGCGAAATAACCCAGAAATAACCCACGGTCTTTATTTTTGGGGTATTTCTGGGTTATTTCGGTATTATTAAAAATAACCTGAAAATAACTTAGAAATAATTTGGTCCACGCGTAGTGCTACGTCAGGAGTCCGCACAGAAAAATTTTTTGTTTATAACACCTAAACATTTTCAAAATCCTAAAAAAAAATCACAATAATATTCTTTCAACACTCATATTTCCATTTCTGTAGCTCTGAGTTGCCATTGAACCAGGCTCAATAAACTAATGAGATTATTTTCACAATAACTTTCCTTCAGAACTCATTATTTTTGCTCAATTATGACCACTCAACTTCAATTGGCCAGCTATAATTGCTCGGCCATTGTTATTTGTTACACGTAATTGATCACAAATGCATTTTTATGAATGCATCAACTCTATCGCTTGACTATGATCATCCGAACATCATCACCTGATTAATGTGGCCCACCCTCAATTGCCTGATTATAATTTTCTAATAATTATCATCGAACAATAATTTCTTGACCAATATTTGCAGCATCGTTGTTTATGATCGTGCGCCAAATTCATCTGACATCATTATCTATAAGATTGATGAGCATCATCAACATATATCATTACATCAAAGGCTAATGTAAATTTTCAATTCTTGCGGTGCCCATATGACCCATCATCAACAACAATTGCCATATATATAATTACTAATAAAGATTTTTTTTTTTATTAAAAGAAATGACCGGAGGCTATTATACGAGCCCCCAGTCACCCTCATGTGGTTAACTATTCGAGGATTGCCCTCACTACTGGCAAATTGGCTAGATGGGGATTCGAACTTGTGACCTGAGGAGATTTATGACCTTCGAAGAAATTGCTCTGCCAGCTGGCGGTACTAAAACAAAGTTGAAACATGCTATTTATATCAAGATTTTATTGAGCTTCCAAGTCTATTTTTTACTCTAAATAAACATCAAGACAATCCCAATGCATCTAGAAATTAATTTTATATAATTTATATTTGCTACACATATCGATGCCATCTTTAATTATGGAGAAGGGCACCCCTTGAAACATTATCAAACAATTCATATGATTTTGGAATGAATTACATATATGCCCTACTAGATCATTATGTAAACACCTAAGGTACCCATAGTAGCTTAATATGTTCATTATATATTACTAATATGGCATGGACACAAAAGGAAAAAAAATTAGTGGAGTATAAATTCATGACTTTTGTGTTGTGAATTAGAAATCTAAGGGGAGTTTGTACAAAAAAAGTCCTATATATACATATTATATAAAACAATAGTCGTCCTCCTCAAGTGTGTCCCTTCTTTGTTACTTTTCATAATAGAAGATGATATGTAGAAATAACTCAAGCTTTTTGTGGCAGGATTCTACATAAAATTGCTTCTTTTCTCCATTTCTCTTCCACATCGCCATAACGACTACATCGGCAAAGGAGGAAATCCATCTTTCACGAGAAAAAAATAGCTACCAGTAATTGGTCGGTGGATCTTCCCACTTGCTGAATCCAATACTATATGGGAGACATGCTGAAGGGATAGAGCTTGATAATGAATATCATGCTAGTCTTCGATTTGTTAGTGTTGGGTTCATTTGTTGAACGAGCTAAACACGAGTTGTTCATGAAGAACGAGCCGTCTTGATAACCCTAATAACTCGACCATAGAATATTAAAAATATAAAGTGCTATTTAAATCTTATTATTTATATTAAACTATTTTATCCATTTAAATAGAATTTATAAATATTCACTATTTTTTTAATTAAACTTTTAATTGATTATAAATATTTGCAGCCTTGCAGTCAATTAAATTATTTAGAAACAATACTTATTTTGAGTAAAAACAATCCCCAAACGAGCCGAATACGAACAAATAAAACTTTGTTTGTGTTTGACTCGTTCGTTCTCACTAATTTACCTAGCAAACAAATAGAACACGAGCACTTCACGAACAACAAATTGTTTGGACAGCAAAACCAATTCCTTCCCTTGCTCGTTAAAAATTATCTGCAAGTGCTGACACAAATCTGTAATGGATAATTTTATCTTTACAATCCTTGCTTTGCCACTCAAGAAATGATCTTCCATGAAAATAATTTTTTTGCTTTTTTGCAACACAGAGGACTTTCTGTAATAGAATTGAAAGTTACTCATCCTCAGATTCGAACATCCATATCTTATTATTAAGAAATTTGCACGCAAAATCATGAAATCAATGCAAGTTCATCAAAAGCTTAAATCTTGCAAAACTCCAGATATATTCATCATCTTTTGTTGAGTTTTGACAATCAAAATCATCCAAAAATAAATTCTTTCGTGTTAAAAATTGATCCCTTTATCACAAGAAGCGTGAAATCTGCATGTGTGAATTAGTGGTATATTATGGTAATATTGTGGTGAATTATAGTTTATGTTTTTGTAATTCATTTTAGTACCAGTCATTTAGACAGTTCTTTGTTTGTGTCATTATAGTTTATGTTTATGTCTTCGTTCATTTCTCATGTTGTAGTATAGTTCCTGTTACTTCAATTTAACGTTTAACATGTTTAAAAAAAAAATATCATTTACCACATTTGTAGAATGGATGAAGAACAACGTAACCACAACCGCAAAGTCGCTCTCGCCCTCATCTTGCTATACTACTACTATCATACATACGTTGATCGAACACCTTGTATGACATCGAGTCAGATTGGAGAAAAATGGGTCGGGGAGTTATTATGTGGACACCCGACAAGGTTTGCAAACATATTCCGTATGACGAAGGTGATATTTCTCGACTTGCTTAATTAACTTTGGGATTTTCATGGATTACACAACTCATCAAGAACAACTGTCAGAGAAGTATTGACAATTACCCTGTATATCTTATCCCAAAATGAATCTGTTAGAGGAGCTATGGAGCGCTTCCGACATTCCTCGAAAACCATTAGTATATATTCTTCCATTGGTTTGAATGCGTTGGTGAGTTTGACATATAGGATAGTAAAACCCGAGGATCCAACTTTCCAGACCATTCCCACACAAATTGCAAATGATCCTCAATACATGCCATTCTTCAAAGTAAGTGCCCTACATAGTATTCATTTTCAAGAAAAATATACAATTGATTTTAACTATTTTCTGCACCACAGGACTGTATTGGAACTATTGACGGAACACATGTCGATGCACAGTTGTCTCCTGCAGAGAAAGTCACTTACATCTGACGGTGTGGATCCCCAACACAAAATGTCATGGCCATGTGTGATTTTAATATGTGTTTTACTTTCGTGATGGCTGAATGGGAAGGTAGCGCACACGATAGCCGTGTTTTCAAGTTTGCTACTAGAAACCGTGTATATGAGTTCCCTTACCCTCCTCTAGGTACATATATTTGAGAAATTAATTTTATTTTGAACTTTCATTTGTAACAAACACCACACAACAAATAAGTATTTTTTGGTTGACGCCGGATATCCCTTACAAAGGGGGTTTCTTAAGCCGTATTCAAATACAAAGTATCATATCCCATATTTTGAAAGGTCAAGCGGTGTTGGCAATAGTATATGCTTTTAATAAATTTAGATAATATTTAGTTGGAGTTCTATTTATGTGCATACTGACCGCGACTTTATATATGCTTAAAAATACAAGATAAATATGGACGTAATAAATATTCAATAATTGTAAAGTCACACTTATCAATGCAAGTACACGTATCGTTGAAGTAATATAGAGCTCTAATGGAGTCCTAGATATCGATCCTACAGGGAGTGGTTTAGAACTACGAACTAAGATTTTGGAAAAGCAATACTTTTTATCGCAACAATGAAAATCAATTTGCTTATCTGTCACTAATAGACAATTGAATTAAATATGTAATTTAATAACTATTAAATAACTAAATGTACTAATGAAGTTTTTAATGTGATATTCAATATATAAGAAAGCATCCTCCTCCTTGTCAAGAAATTATTGTGAATGGATAAAGTGAATCAGTCCAAATTATATTGTGCCAAATAGGAGCATACTTATTCTCTACCATTTGGTCCAGACATAAAGAACATTGACTATTCCTACGCTTGTTTACTGAATCTGCGGCTAGGTTGGGAGGATACCGGCTCTCACTTCGGAGCTCCCACGTTCCCCTCGCCTGAGGGCTAACATCTACACTTAGCACCCAAACGATAGGACCGAATTGGGGATTTTAGTCTGTCACTCTAAAATCTCCAATTCTACGCCCGATAATTTTATTTTCTTATTTATTTGCACCCAACTTCCAAGGGCTTTGACCTCCCTGAATCTTGGATGTAATCTTCACTTTAGTTGTAAAACTCAACATATTTTAACAAATCAATTGGCCA
>NW_018165112.1:559220-559717 GCF_001263595.1 Phalaenopsis equestris | reverse complement strand
AAACTACTCAGATCTCATGGAAAAAACACAACAAAACTCGGAATTTATATATAAAAGCAAAGCATATAATCTATAATAATAAATGAACTTATCTCTAATTTCTCCCCAAGAATACTCCTCAAAATTCCTCTGAATCTCTTCCTTTCTTTGCAACACACAGAATTCCTCTTCGAAGCGGCAAGGAGGAAGAAATCTCTCACTTTCCCTCCACTCTTACAATCGCTCGAAGAATTCCTCACACTTTTGACACTCTAATGGAACATCTCTAACCTCCAGGACCTCTAGAATCTCTCCAGGCTCTTCCAATTTTGAGCCAAAATCTTCTTTTAAAGTTGTGAATGAATTTTCCTAAGAGTTGCCTAAGCATTCCTTCAAAATTTGTCATCATCCAAAGCCTAGTTGAACATAACCACCGAGCTTACCTTCGGCGACCTCGAGGCCACCGTCGGCGGACCTTCTTAATGAATTAATTCTGGAGTCTTGGGAAAATCTCGCCG
>NW_018165112.1:548272-557764 GCF_001263595.1 Phalaenopsis equestris | reverse complement strand
ATCCAAGTACAACATAATAATAAAAATGAAAGTCCAAATACACATAAACATCCATTTTTTTTACAAAAGATCACAAAAATAAAAGTACAAGTACAAGTACATCAATTACATTCAAATATCAAAATCCCAAACTATGTATTCATCTCCTTGATCAGCAGGTGGATCGACCTGATAGTGAGTATATCGAGGGCACTCAGGGAAAGCAACATCAGACTCACCTCTGTAGTGTCGGGCCTGAGCTTCGTAATAAGCTACCTCAAAATTTGAATGTCTTTGAAGGTACTCACTATCATAATCATATCGACGTTCTAAACCTCCAATCCTTTCATTTATTAACTTTATGCTCTTCCGCTGCAAGGTCAACTCAATCATCAAACTCGTAACTGCAATGGCTGCATTTAATGAAGTTGGTTGGAGTCTTCTACCAGCTGAGACTAAGTGTATCTTGTTCTTCTCAACTGGAAGGCGGTTCTCCCCATTTATGCCTTCAGTGTCTGTGGTCTTTTCTCAATTTTTCGCTGACGCCCTACTTAAGGAGGTAGATCACTCCTCTAGTTATGCATTATGTTTCAACATGTCCAAATCTGTGACACTTCTAACATTTTACGATTGTGCAGGCTTGCAGATTGGTTTCACTGGATAGTAGCCTGGGGGGCCTCTTGGTATTGCGGTCTCTCCACTTTGGAAGCTAGAGTCTGCAACTTTTGGAAGTAGTATGTTGGCAGGAATCAGTGTTGTGTTTCCCGCTTCATCTACATATCTTCTCATTCCCCTCTGTGATTTTTCAGATCACTGTCAAGGGTGATCTCCCATTGGATTTCATCTTCCAGTCCGTAATCTACAGTCGAAGTCGGCAGATCTCTCGTCGTATCTCCTCTCGGGAAGGCTCAGGTATGTATCTCAATGGTGGCATGGCCAGGGTTTAGAGTTGGGAGTGAGAGGGCTAAAAATTTAATTTAGAATTACTGATTTTGAAAATCAACAAAAGGAATTGAGCGTTGGGTCAAAGTTTTGGCTATGGTTTGGAATAGGAAAGAAAAAAATTTGTGGAGATGGCTTGGGAAGCGGTGGATACTAGGAAACCCTAGAGGATAGGACTAGGGTTGGACTAGCTCTGATATCAAAATATAGCGAAGGAGGTAGCACAAACTACAAAAGAAACACTAATATTATTAGTGAAATTGAAATTAGTTACAACGACAACTCTTCAACAAAAAAAACAAATGATAACAGACACCTCGAAAGTGTATACCAAGGGTAGTGGAGGTTGATTCGATCGATCTGGAGGCTTGGGACAACAAGGGTGAATGCAACAGAGGGCCTGATAAGCTTCAAGATGCGGCTGGGAGGGTTGGATAGAAAGTCCAATTGTAGGTTGGAGGGGAATAGTGCTGCAAGGCGGATTGGAAAGGTTGGACAACAAGACAATAGCAGAAAAGGGGTGGCAGATTAGCGAGCATGGTAGAGCAATGGTCGAAGGCTAATGGGAAAGAGATGAGGTAGAGAAGAGGATAGAGTAAGATACATAATCATATCAGAGTAGGATCATATACAATTTTAAAATAGGGAGAACAAATCCACAAAGGAATCTAAAAGAGACACAAAACAAAAACTAATCATAAACTCTGAAAATAACAAATAAATACCTCCTACATGAAGGAGAAGTAGAAACGGAAAGAGGAGAGGGGAGAGGGACGGGCGGAAGTCCCACCCCATCAAAATCTTGCCCCAAGCCACTCAGTCTGGGTTCACCCTGGATCGGCCCTCAATCAGACCTGTTGGGTTTAGTAGCGGGATTTTCCGCTTCCCGCGTCAATGTGGGAAGCTTCGCGTCCCGCGTTCGTGCGGGAAGCTCCGCGTCACTGGAAATTTCTGCGTCACTTATGTCTTTTCTTCCATGATTTAATTAATAATGACCGTCCCCCCTCTTATTTGATTATTATTTAAGAAATGTCTCTCTTTTTAATGTTCTATTATAGTGGATTTCTAGAACTTCCTTGCATGATTTTCTCATTTGGGATTTGCATAAATACCCCAAGAACCATTAGATGGCCAACTGGACTGAGGAGATCAGTTGATCAGGCAAGGGCGGCTGATCAGACCCAAATGACCAGTCTATCTGGCTAGGGCAGCCAATCAAACCCATGTGATCAGTCGATCGGGTCAGGATGGCCGATGGGATTAAAGTGATCGTTCAATCAGGTCGGGGCGGTAGATTGAACCTAAGTGATCACATGATCCAAAGTAACACATGAAACAATGCAAATGTTAAAATGTCGCAAAAAAGCATGCAAGCAATGCAACCCAATGCACTCGACGACACGTCAAACTTGTTATATCAACCTCACATAGGAGGTTACGAACAAGTCGTAGTTACCCCCGTTATGCAACGTAACAAAAAGCCTACCTCTAACCTTTCAACAAACGCGTAGACAATTTCCACAAAGAGAAAACCTTTACAAAAATGAAAATTTTCTTTCACGTGTATGACCTTCGCAATCTAGAGAACGAGAACCAAAGTGTTTTGCTTGTTCTCTATGTTTAGGTAGCTTCAACCCATTCAGCAAGTGTTAAAGCCGCCGAAAGTTCACGGGATTATCGTGCTCCTGGGGCACGGGTCAGTGTGCTAAGATTTTGGGGAAGAAGCTCAAGGCTTTAGTGGGGATTGATCAACGAAAAGGCCTCCTAACCTATTGGCTTCCTCAAACACAACATAAGTCCTCAAAACTCTATCATCTAGACATAAGGAGTACTAGAAATGAAAAATACAAAGGTTTTAAAGAAATCTCACCGCCGTGATGTTTCAAGTCACATTCTCTTTGCTTGATCCTTGCTCCTTCTACACATCGGTGAAGCTAGCTTTGTTCTTCCCTAGAGTAAGGATTAACCTTTCCTTTTCTAAAGGAAATGCTATGCTCTCCTCCCAAGAAGCTTCTTCATCAAACTTCCTCACACTCTCCTCAACAAATTAATGGAGAAAAGAAAGAAGGTGGAGGAAGAGGAACAAAAATTAAGAAGGAAATCTTGAAGAAGAAGAAGAAGAAGGGAAGAAGATGAAGACATTTCTTGCTTTAAAACTCTTCACCAAGCTCTTCTCCACTCCAAGAACTCTTCTTCAGCCTCCCCTCCAGCAAATGAGGCCTCTCCCCCATTCAAAATGCTGGTTGGATCAATGGGGAATGGAGGGCAAGGTCTTTCATGGGTCCAAGCTCTTTAACCCATGCTTAGCCCAAAATGACCTCTTCATGAGACATGTGATTGGTCCCTAATTAATGTAGGAGGCTAAGCATTTTCATTAAACTTTTTTCCCTTTCCCCAAGCTCAATTTTGGCCCCTGGTGGGTCAATTTGTTCAAAAGAACCAAAAATGGGGACCTGACAGCTCCCAGGGTGCTTAGGTGTCGGGCCTCGGATGCCTACTTTACCCCTTATTCTATGAATGCCTTTGACCATGGGAGGCTCCAGATAGATGGAGATGGGTATTAAATTTGTCTTGTGTCAAAATTATTACCAAACAATAGTGAGCTTTCCTGGGTAGGGTTGAATCAATATCGATCTTGGTTTCCTGCTCGAGACACGTACAAGGAGGTCTGAATGGATGTCTTAGATTATGGGAGACTGTAAATAAGTAAAGCTCAGTCTTGTAGCATTCAAGTGGATGCCCCACACTTATGACATCAAAAAGTGATATTAATAGTGATATCAAGATAAAATTCAAATTTTAGGTTTTGGATATGTAAATACATAGGAATTGGGTGGTATGTATGTAAATGCCCCTTCTTTTTATCATGATTGTTTTGGAAAAATCGTATGTCACTTTCTCACAACTTTGATATTCCCATATGTCTTTCACCCATAAACTAATTATTAATTTTAAGTTATATACTTGCTAACCTCCTACCATGTTTGTTTAGGATCGCTTGGGCACTTGGGATATAATACTCCTATGGCAAAATTTGCTTATATTAGTTCAATCAATTACATAATTCGGCACATCCTTTTAAAGTTGATGATGGCATGCATCTCAATCCACCTCTATATCTTACCACTTTACTACAATGCACATTATATTCTTTATTTGTTTTTTTATCGAGCCATTAATAAAACTTCATATTGATATTTGTTGTCGTATAGAAAAATAACAAACATGTAAAAGTTTTTATGAATTCCTTGAAATGGAATATATTCTTCTTCATATCAGCCAAAATTGCCTTCCCTTAAAATTCTTTAAAAGGCTTCACATAAAATCTTTCAACCCTTAAAAAATCTATAAATAACTTAAATCTCATGCACTCTATGCTCAATCCTTGCCTCAATCTCTTCTGCTAGGGGTATCAATTTGGGTCAGCGGGTTGGATTTTAGTTCGATCCAAATTGGTTTAACCTGACACGAATTAGTTTGACACAAACCCAACTCAATATTATATAGATCGAAAATCCCAACCCGAACTCGACCTGCCTTCAACCTGCCAATTCGAATTTGACCCGTATAAGTGATTTAACACAAAAATAACTGTTCGAGTTAATTTCGGATTAGCGGTTCGATTTCAAGTCAATTTACAGTTCGATTTCAAGTCAATTTAGGGTTGGCGGGTCAACTCGAACCCGACCTAAAAACTTAAACTGGTTAGGATCTTTAACCCAAACCCGACACGAAAATTATTCAAGTCAATCCAAACTTGGATTTTTTTGTTTGAGTTGTCTTGTTAGATCAATATTTGACACCCCTGTCCTTTGCACATCTCTGATGCATTCTTGTAATGTGTTTTTTGCTGTAAGTTCTATTGTTTTTTTGTTGGAATTGTGGTATGATATTTTGGTGTCCCTTCTTGTGAGTTGTTCTTGACGTCGTGTTATCCACAACATTCGTGTGCTATATGTCCTTGATCCCATGGTGGCTTGTTCTTACCACTTTACTACAATGCACATTATATTCTTCATTTTCTTATTTATTCAGCCATTACTAAAACTTCATATTGATATTTGATGTCATATAGAACAATAACAAACACTTGTAAAAGTTTTTATGAGTTCCCTGAAAGGGAATATATTCTTCTTCATATCAACCAAAATTGCCTTCCCTTAAAATTCTTTAAAAGGCTTCACATAAAATCTTTCAACCCTTAAAAAATCTATAAATAACTTAAATGTCATGCACTCTATGCTCAATCCTTGCCTCAATCTCCTCTGCTAGGGGTATCGATTTGGGTCAGCTGGTCGGGTTTTTGTTTGACCCGAATTGGTTTAACCTGACCCGAATTAGTTTGACCCAAACCCAACTCAATATTATATAGATCGAAAATCCCAACCCGAACCCGACTTGCCTTCAACCTGCCAATTTGAATTTGACCCATATAAGTGATTTAACACAGAAATAACTGTTCGAGTTAATTTCAGATTAGCAGTTCGATTTCAAGTCAATTTAGGGTTGGCGGGTCAACTCGAACCCGACCTAAAAACTTAAACTGGTTAGGATCTTTAACCCAAACCCGACACGAAAATTATTCAAGTCAATCCAAACTTGGATTTTTTTGTTTGAGTTGTCTTGTTAGATCAATATTTGACACCCCTGTCCTTTGCACATCTCTGATGCATTCTTGTAATGTGTTTTTTGCTGTAAGTTCTATTGTTTTTTTGTTGGAATTGTGGTATGATATTTTGAGTTCTTGACGTCGTGTTATCCACAACATTCGTGTGCTATCTGTCCTTGATCCCATGGTGGCTTGCGTCATTCCGCTTTTTTCTTCTTTTTCACCTGGCAGGGCAACCTCACTTCTCTTCTTATCTCTAGTAAACATATTGTTCCTCTAAAACTAGGGTGTTACTTGTATTCCTTTTGATAATGCCTTGGTTATATGAATTGGATGTCATGGATCATGGAAGAAATAATTCTTAACTTTAAGTTTAATAATAAAATCATAAAATTATTTTTAGCTGAATCTGTAGACAAAATCCCAAACAAGCAACAACAAAATATAATCTAACAATATGCCAATATACACTTGTTTTTTCTGGGCTCTAGTGATATAAACGTTGCCATGTATTTTAATTCATCTTTTGATATTTGACATGTTGAATTTGATATGCAATAAAAAGGATTTTTTCATCATTCTTTCTTTCTTTTCTTTCATTGGAAAACTAGTTCTATTTTTTAGATAGAGTTTTTTTTTTAATAGTCTACAATTGTTTGGAGTGTAGAAATTGCTCCTTTTTCACGAATTAATGAACTCCATAATATCATCAACAACAACAACAAGCCTTTATCCCACTGAGTTGGGGTCAGCTACACAAATCAATGATGTAGCATTTTTTGTCCTTTAATAAAGCAATGATGTTATGGAACATTTTTTGAGATAAAATAATATTATTCTTTTTGTACAATGGAACATTTTTTGTCCTTCAATGCAAATGATGTATCACTTATTGTTAGGGGTGTAAACGAGTCAATTCGAGCTCGAGCCAAGCTCAACTTGAGTTTGAACTTGCTTAATTAATCGAGTTTGAGCATAATTCTACGAGTTTGAGTTAGCTCATGCACCAGTCTATTTATCATAATAGAGAGAAAATAATATTATTTTAAGAGCAATTGGAAGATAAATAATAAGAAATCACTTGATATAAAATATTATTTTATTAATATTTTTAATAATTTAAACATAAAGTTTTGAAAATTAATATATTTTAAGTATACTTTATATTAATATTCTTTTAAACGAGCCGGCTCACAAGTTAACGAGTCGAATTGAGATTGACTTGAGCTTGGCTTGTTAGCTCATTGAGCTCAAAAAAAAAAAAAAATTTTTTTGTTTCGCCATAAACCATTATTTCGAATAGAGATGTTCATTTATACTTCTAAAGACTGCTCATGGGGATAAAATTTAGTTTTTTTATCAACATTTCATCTCTAAACTAATACTCAAATGGAATTATCTAATAGAATATTAACGAATCCTTTAAGATTGAGGAAAACACTGGAGAATTTGAATTTACATCTTCTAACATTTGATTTTGTATATAATACTACCACCCCAAAATAACTCATGAGACTTCATTTAAGATTGTCTATGGATTCAATCCTAAATGATGCACTTAAAGCAATCTTGCTCAAGAATATAGAGAGATAACTTAGTTATTGACATAATGGACAACTATCTAGGATTCAAATCTTCCAAGAAGAATTTCTTTGGGTTCATGGGAGTTGATGCAACATTACTAGTATCTATATCACATAAATTTATCACTAAAGTTGTGATAACAAGAAATAATATGATATAGCTTTGTTTAAGTAAAAAAAACATTATAATCCTAGCTTATCAAGTATTCAAGGATGTTGCGAACCACATTAAGGAGAGATGTAATGATTGAATGTTATCATTAGTTCTAACTTGATTTGATGGAAAATTCAAAAGGTCGACATTTGAGCATACAAAAAAAGGTCTATATCGTACTTCATCATGAACACATGCATCTTGAACTTACAAAAAAAGTCGGTGTGGATTCGAAACGACTTGCTCAACTTGAATTTGTGGCTTGGCTTATTCAATTTTTCTTAGCTCATTGATAATAAAAAAATATTATAAACAAGTTTCAATTAAATTATAAAAATATTTAAAAAATAATTTTTTTTTAATTTTTGAGGTTGGATTTTTTTGATATGATGTTAAAGATTTAAATGGTATGGACCTAAATATGAATGTTTAGGTACTTATTAGATATGTAAATACATGTGAATTTTGTATTATAATATTCAAATACATGAACACAGTCCCATGCATAAAATAAGTAAGGTTAAATATATTTAAATTTGATCCCCATGATCATTTGATTTTAAATGTAAGGTTTAAAATTGAATAAAATCATAAACATGTTTGAATTAAGCTTTTCAATGCATAATGTAAAGAGTATTCCATGAGAGTTTATAATTTAAATCACACTAATAATTTAGTAATATTAAACCAATAATATTCATAAGCTAATAGGATAACTTTTTTTAAACTTAGAATAATCATTATATATTATAAAATAGATAGTAAGTTTCAATAACTCAAATATTTTAGAGAAACATTAGGCAATATTTCTTTCAATTTTTTTTTTAATATAAAGTTGATATCAAATAATTTAAAATTATATTGCTTAAATTATATAAAATATTTAACTAGTAAAACACATAAACTTTAGAAAATTTTCATATATTTTTACTAATATTTATTCATTTTTTTTTTAAATTTATAATTAATTAGAATTAATTTGTTCTCTAGAGTTAGTGTAAAATTTCTTGGATAAAGGTGAAGAGCCATTCCATTGCAATAGGCTTGGGTAATTAACCTAATTGACCTAAGGTTTGACCAAATCAATTAATTGGAACCTAAGTTTGATTAAGTGGACTTAGGTTGATATAGGTGGATCCTAGAAAGTGGTCCAAGGTGTAGGATCACCAATTGGGATAAACATATTGGGCTAGGAATCTAATCAATTGGCCTAAGAGTGATTGTGGTAGGAAGTTTAGTCAAAGATTTGAGGATGGCTTTGTTGACTTATGGTGACAGAGGTGGGTACTATAAGGTCAACTAGGGTCGAACTACAGGGCTTTAATGAGTCATGATTGATTAAACATAACATGCTAGGCTTAGGGTTGACCAAGTGTAAACTAACATAAGAGTTTGTGTTGACTAAATGCGTTTTAAAATCTATAGTGAAGTGGTGAATCTTGCAATCCTCGATGTAATTTAGGTTAGACTGAATGAGAATATAGTCAAATCGAAGCTAGGTTAATTAGAGTTCATGAGTTAACCAGAGTGACCAATTGAGCCGTGGATTATGCTAGGATAATTTTAGGAGTCTAACCCTATGTGGAAAGCCTCTAGGGCAGCTCAATACTAAGTTCACCATGAGTGGTCATGATGATTGACATCCCTTAATGGCTATAGATTAACCCACGGTGTGGCTATACTAACCAAAATTTCTTTGATATAGGTTAGGCTAACACGACTGTGCAGGCTCCATGTGTGTGTTTAGTGTTACAAATGGACAAACCATGTACATGAATGTTATTGAGTTGAACTTAGTAGATGTACCATGATGACGTAGATAGACCAAGTATAGAGCGTCTTGCTCATGTCATTAAGACTAGGTCAAAGATAGGCTCGGGTCACAAACATATCGTAATGACTTAAGACAACAATATATATGTATATATATATATATATATATATATATCATGTTTTCATCAAATCAATAGTCATGAAATTGTCCAAATATCACAGCACACTAGGGTTATCAAAATGACTTGTTGTTCGCAAACAGTCCTTTTTCGACTCGTTAATGTTTAATTTGTATGCTAAGTAAACGAACCGAACACGAACAAAAATTTTTTCATTCGTGTTTGAATTGTATTGACTCAAAATATTTAAATTGACTACAAAGCTACAAAAATTTATAATCAATTAAAGTTATTAATTTATATATATATTGTCGGCACTATTTTTGGTGTGGG
>NW_018165112.1:545669-548172 GCF_001263595.1 Phalaenopsis equestris | reverse complement strand
GAATTAAATAATTTTTAATTTGGGCTTTTTACATATTTTTATATTTGCCTATCTCAAACCAAAACTTTTATAATTAGCATCATATGAAAGTAGTACTTATTATCATCTTTTAATAGTCAAATACTTTTGACATGTTAACTCATCATAACACTTGACATTAATTATTGTTGATGATATGTGACTTTACCGGAAGAAAAATCGACAATAATATATTTGTTTGATATGCGTATGATTTATAATTAAAATCTTAAATTTTAATAATTTTAATAATAAGAGTAAAGTTTAATTTTAATAATTTTTACTTAAAATCTTAAATTTTAATTCATTTTAATTGCATTTTGAATTAAGATTTTTTTTAAATAGCGTACTCATGAGCTAGTAAGTGGAGTCATGTCTGGCACAAATTTGACTTGTTAACTCATCGAGTTCAGCTTAGTTCAGCTTATGAGCCATATATCGAGCTCGGCTTCAGCTAACTTGACTTACTTATACATCTAAAAGGATGGAATGAATGCATATATTATATCATTAGGTTTTCAACATAATTAGATTTTAGTTTTTTTTATATTTTAATAATTAAAAGTAAGGCACTAATAAAGGAGACATAAGCTCAAATGTATGCTGAATTTTATATCCAAAATTAGTAAATGTTTAATTTTTAAAATGACCATAGACCGAATATGAACATATGCATGCATTATCTCCCTAGATTTACAATGTCAAATAAAACATATATTCGAAAAAACATTAAATTATTCTTTTATTGATAATTTCAATTTGAAAGTTCTTCGTCTGCCTCCTTCACCTCTAATAAATCTAAAAGATTGTTAATATTGATATTACTAACAATTTTAGATTGAAAGAAAAATTTGATGTAAAAAAGTTGTTTACAAAGAACTTTGATGTCTTCAATCAACAATCTAACATCTAAGGTCTTGTAGAGTCTGGAGAACTGTTCGACTCGCCTGAAAAGTTTATGTTCGGCGACGGAGCGTTTTCGAAACGTCTTTGATTATTATTTTGCAAGAATCGTGAATTTTCATCGTCTTAAAACAAAGACGATGAAGCCCATTCCGCCACACGACTTTTGAAGGAGCTTCGCTTAGCGAAAGCTGAGTTTCAACATGATATGACAAAAAAAAATATCTTCAAAATCAAGAGACATCTACTATCTCTATGAATAATCTTCCACCTCCTTATCCATCTCAGCGTACCCATGACGCCTCTACAATTTGATGGCCAAATTAAAAAGTTCACGGTCGTTTATGTCCTAATATCACAATCTAACATCTAAGGCCTCGTAGAGTCTGGAGAATTGTTCGACTGGTTTGAATGTTGCCGCCTTAAAAGTTTATGTTCTGCGACGAAGTGTTTTCGAAACGTCTCCGATTATTATATTGCAAGAATCGTGAATTTTTGTCGTTTTAGAATAAAGACTACGAGGCCCGTTTCACCACATGACTTTTGAAGGAGCTTCGTTGAACGAAGCCATAGTTTCAACATGGCATGACAAAAAAAAAGGATCGTTTTCAAAATCAAGAGATATCTACCATCTTTATGATTAATCTCCTACCTCCCTATCGATATCAACGTACCCATGACACCTCTACAATTTGATGGCCAAAATAAAAAGTTCACGCTCGTTTATGTCCTAATATCTATATAAGTCATCTCAATATAATCACAACATGTTCATCATTATCCATCATTTTTAAAAGAAAGTTCATATGAGGTGCCCTCATTTTATGTGATCTTCACTTAGATATTTTTTTATTCGATCATGTCTTTTTGTTTGGCGTAATGACCTCTTTAAAAATTATCATTTTTGTTGATGATAATTAAAATGTGTCACTTTAAACAAAGTTATATGCATCATTTGAAAAGTATAGTAAAATTATTATCTTTGTTGTGTGCTACAAACTCTATATTAATAGATTCATAACATCATTCTATGACACCTTGATACTCTCATTTGTTTGCACCAAATAAGTTATAGCCAACAACATCAAGTATTTAGTTTTCTTCAGTGTAAATTCATCGTCATGTGCTAATAGTTTTTTTTTCTGAAAATAAAGTTATTTTGTTAAAGCTTAACAACAACAATTAATGTTTTTTGGAAAGATAAGAATCGATAATTGAAATTCATTTATGATGGACTGTTGTTGTTGTTGTTGTTGTTGATATTAATAATTTTAATTAACATTTAATTATTCATTTAAAAATTAAATATTAATTAAATGAAAATTAATATTGATTAAAGTTTTTATTAATGATTATTGCTTAATTTATGAAAGTAATTAAATAATATAAATTTAAATCAGAAATTATATTAAGTTTTTGAATTAATATTTTTTTAGTTAAATAAATTAGTAATTTGAAGTCCTGCTCTTTAATTTATTACAGAGTAGAAATCATATCTTAACTTAAACGCTATCCCTTGATCCCTTCCATCATCCACCACGCATCCGCCACCTACTACCGTCCTCCCGACGCTATTCTCTCT
>NW_018165112.1:535654-543064 GCF_001263595.1 Phalaenopsis equestris | reverse complement strand
TTTCATACAAGGGTGTAAGCTCTGCAAAATGGATGTACAATGCAGATTTGATCTCCAATCTGGAGTACATCAGTTTGAACGGTTGCTCGGAGTGGGAAACTCTTCCACCTCTTGGGCAGCTTCCCCACCTCAAGTCACTGTACCTTTATAACATGCCACGAGCAAAGCGTCTTGATCATAAATTCCATGGGAATGACAAGGTTTCTATGTTTCCATCATTGGAGGTGCTACATATTAAGGGATTACAAGTATTGGAGGATTGGTTTGATGGAGCAGGAGCAACAGCATATGACTGTTTCTTTCCTTGCTTAACTGAACTCTTCCTTGATAACTGCCCAAATCTGCACGAGTTGCCCCATTTGCCTCCTAAGCTCAAGGAAATGAAGATACAAAACATCGGATGGAAGGCTGCTTTAAACTGCAAGCAAGAAACCAACAACTGTTGCGGCATTTCAAAATCAACTCCCCTTGAGACATTAGAGGTCCTTTCATGCCCAAACATCACATCTCTTCTTCAGGCAGATGTAGGGCTTGAAGCACTGAGAAAATTGAGAATTGAAGGTTGCCCCAATCTGAGTTCTCTTGGTGGACTGCAACAAGTGGAGAGTGGCATTGAGAAATCCCTGCAGTCTCTCCCTTCCTCCTTCGAACGCCTCTCTTCACTTGAGATTCTACGTGTCCAAGATGTTCCTCAGCTCCAGCAGCTTCAACACATCTCCGCCTCCCTGAAAGACTTACGTCTTGAATACCTGGAATCATTGCAGTGCCTACCATCTTCTTTGTCGGCCATCTCATCTCTCACCTATTTAGAATTAGAAAGCATTCCACTCCTCAAATCATTGCCAGAACTCCCTCCCTCTTTGTATGCTCTGTATATAAAGAGTCTTGATAACCTACAGTGCCTGCCATCTTCTTTGTCTGCCATCTCATCCCTCACCTATTTAGAATTAGAAAGCATTCCACTCCTCAAATCATTGCCAGAACTCCCTCCCTCTTTGTTTCGTCTGTATATAAAGAGTCTTGATAACCTACAGTGCCTGCCATCTTCTTTGTCTGCCATCTCATCCCTCACCTATTTAGAATTAGAAAGCATTCCACTCCTCAAATCATTGCCAGAACTCCCTCCCTCGTTGTATGCTCTGTATATAAAGAGTCTTGATAACCTAGAGTGCCTGCCATCTTCTTTGTCTGCCATCTCATCCCTCAAGGAGCTTCATTTAGAGAGCATTCCACTCAAATCATTGCCAGACCTCCCTTCCTCCTCGTGCTCAATAATAGTAGCAAATTGTGATCCAGAGTTGATGAAGCGTTATTAACAAATATTGAGGGCACAAGATTGCATACGTTCCTGATGTCAGTATTAATTTTATTCAAGTGTTGTGTTTGTAATTATCGATTTACTCCACAAATAATTATTTATTTTTATTTATATTTTATTTGAATCATAATTTATTTGATAAGTTAAAATAAACAATAATTTTTTTCAAAACACTCATGAAAAAAACTTTTGATTGATTTTCAAAACATGTAAATTTATTTTAAAAATTAAAAATAAATTTAAAAGTATGCTAAACAGATTTATTTTAAAAATAAAATAATAAAAATGATTTCCATAAAGCTCGAAATTATATGATTTCTAGTTAATGAAAAATTGCATGATACAAATTACAAATTGATCGCATTGACATGCATATAACATCTAGTTTACGAATGGAATGAGTGGGTCAATGGAATGTTGGAATTTAATGCACATTGAAAAGTAAGATTTACAAGCATGCCACTCAATTTCTATGTATTTGCTTATCTAGCACCTAAACTTCAATTTTTAAGTACATAGCACCTTATGCCTGAAAATGTGTATTTCACCATTTTAAAGTTAAAATGGTGATTTTTGCTATGTGATATGAATAATTTGGGTGGTATAAATGTAAAAAAGTAAATTTTTGATATTATATATGTAAATGCATATGAATTGGGTATGCAAATACACCTATTAAGAAAAGGTGAAAACTTATGGGGAATTTAAAGTTAAAGATAATATTTTGATGGTTAATATCATGTTGGACTTTCTGTGTTACGACAAAAAATAGGCAGAAGTGGGGTCGTGTATTTATTTAATGAATGAAAAAAAGGTGTTGGAGTCATCAAGAATTTATAGTGTACATGACGTGATTGTTTGCACTCTCAAGAACACGTGGGGGACCTCAGAGAGAGGTTATACTAGAATTTTAGAAGTTGAGACAAAATTTTAATGAGTTTTGTTGTGTGGTAGAATATTTATAACAGTGTTTATGTCAGTACATAGATGTTAATGTTTTAATTTTATACAAAGATCTAGAAAACATATATGTAAGGAATTTCAAAAGAGACATTAACAATTTTACTTGAAAATTTTGAAAGAAAAAGAGTGTAAATTCAATTGAAATGATCCACTATATGCATGGTGCTCCTGAAGTCTTCTCTTCCCTGTTATTGGAAATATATGATAACAAAGTGGAAAAAACTTATTCGTTCTCTCGTGTCTATAAAGATTACTAAAAGGTGATGATCAGAATAGCGCCAAAATCTTAAAACATTCCATTAAAAGAACCATGTTGTTTCTTTTAATTCATAACCTCAAATTATATGGTATTGTTGAATACTAGTTTGTCTAATGAATCACACTCAAAGAATAGAAAGTAAAACATAAAAAAGAGAGAAAAAAAGAGAGATGGGTGCTCTAATAAATATTATAATGAGAGAATTGTGTAACAGTTAATTGAAATGTTCATAACGTTAAATGAAGCATAAATGTTACTTCAACTCTCGTGCCACCTTTTATCTTTAAAAAGGGGATCATTTCCCTATTTTAAATTAAGCTTATAAACTTTTCAATCACACTTAAATTACTTAATTTGGGATAATTTAACCTAAAATATACTTAATTTCGGCTCATTTAGATTAAAATTTATTAATTTTTTGTGTCTTTTGGATTGTCTCATCAAGAGAGTTTGCTCGACAATAAATTTGTTGAAATTAGAATTAAGACGAACAAAATTTCACTAAGTTTTTACTTGAGTGAAAGAATTTCTTCGTGAGAAATAATTTGTTCTCGTCTTTTTGGATGATGATGTCTTTATTGTATTATTTATATCTTCAAAAAATACAATGCAAACTATAAATTAAAATAATTATGATGTGAGATGTCAACATGAACCTCACCTCAGAGTCAGTGAATCAAGTAAATTCTCCTCAACTGTAATATCGCCTTTCCACATCAATCAAAGCAAAAATTGTCAAAAAATTTTTGTTTTAAACTCTTCAAAAATGCTTGAGACTAGTTGTTGAAACTATATTGAGCTCCAAGAGTTTCAAAGTTAAGTTCAGAACATCAAAAAATGATTTTAAGAACCCAAAAAATATTGGGATCGATTTGTTTGGGCTCAAAATCAAACCCTGAGTGGGTTGAGCTAGCTAACCAACTCATTTTTTAAGGCTATGAAAATGCAATCAGAACAATAGATGATTCTTTTTTTTTCATTTTTCAAGCATAAGAACATTTTAAAAAATTAAATAAATTATTTCAATGGAAAGAAAACTATTAAAAATAATTTTAAAAAAGTGCAAATTATTTAAACATTAAGCAAATTTTATAGATATGTATCATCATTTTCAAGTATAACTAACCCCATGGGTAAGGTGAACATTTACATCTCTTAAATTTCTCTTGTTCGGCTCTAGTTCTTACTCTTACAAGAGATTCACCGCTCACCAATAGATTATGCATAATTCTCCATTTATAAGATTTAGTACTCATCTATATAAAGGCTTGATCCTATCGAAATTAGGCAGTGAGTAAAACATTGGATCAAACCCTAATGTGCCCTATTTTGACCTAAAAATTGAATGGAACCTTAGACAAACCTGATTTGACCCTATGGTCACCACATTGACCATTTGGTCAACCTTGGACCCTATGACTATTTATATGAGGTCATTTTAGTTCCGTAGTCTATAAAAAAAATGTTAAATTAGTCCTCAAACTCTTTTTAAATTGAGTCTGAAATAATCCTCCGAGCGAACTATTTCAGTTTATATTAAAGGGGCATTTACACACAATTCTTATGTATTTATATCTCACACCTAAACTCTCATCTTTACACGCATAACACCAAATCTTTATAATCACATAAAAACTATTACCACTTTTTTAAAGTTAAATATATATTTTCATGCATATATTTAAAGCAACAAATTGATATTTATGAATTTAGGTGTGAGATACGTAAACACATAAGAATTGTGTGCTACATTTGTAAGTTTCTATATATTAAAAGATTTAATTTCTAAATTAACACTTTTATAGACTTTGAGACTAAAGTGACCTCCTGCAGTGAGTCAGGGGATTATTGTGACACTTCTCTTTCTAAAATCATTGATGTACCCGCAAAATCCTCCGCATAGAGAATGTTAACTCGATCATGCTTGATTGATTATGTGCAGGTTCTCGAGAAATGCCGGCTTGGTTGCTTCGGGCGTCGCGAGGAATCTGAACCGGGCGGGCATCTACATCAAAGAAACCTTTGATGATATACTATATCCGTACCGCCGCCGGCCGCCGAAGTAGAACCTTTTGAAGCAGAGCAGCATCAGTTGGGCTCTTGATTCCTTTTGATTGTCGCGCTCTTTTATTTCTAGTTCCCTAAGTTACAAACTTGAATAACATAATTTTTCATTTTAATGTTTCCTGTCAATAGAGGGGGAGTATAGAGCAATGCTGATGTTTATTTGATGGGGGGCATTTACATACATACCACCCAATTCTTATGTATCTACTTATCAAATACATAAACTTTGCAAATTTAATGATGCCAAAATTAAATTTCTTCAAATATTAATTAAAGAATTAAATTATTTTTAATTTGGGCTTTTTACATACATAACACTGAAGATTTTGGGGTTATTTACAAGCATCATGTGAAAGTAGTACTTATTATGACCTTTTAATAGTCAAATACTTTTGATATGTTAACACATCATAAAACTTCACATTACTTATTGTTGGTGCTACGTAACATCAAATGTCAAGTTTAATTAGGCTTTTTCAATTAAATAATAGTAATAATAATACAAATAACAAATTATAATATGTAGAGTGATGGTAGCTTTTGGGGTTAGCAATGGCAAGCAATAAGCTTCACGAAGGTTGTAATTAAAAATATCATTAATGAAATTTTATGGCTATAACTATGAAAAAAAATAATTAGTTAGCCAACGACTTCAGACTTTGTTGGCGTTATTGAAATTAGATGGCTATATAATTTGTAAGAAAAAGATTTTGATGCTGACTGAGTTAAAATTGCTAACATATAAAATGTATATATTTGTTGTGTGTTGATAAATTCGGGGCGGTAGAGTGATTTACTGACATCTTAATGTTGTACGAAGATCCAACAAACACACAAGTAAAAAAAGAAATCGACAAAAAAGAAGAACAATGTTTTTATTTGGAAGAGTCAAAATGACAAAAATCACGAGGTCTGACTCAATTGAAACGATTTCATTATGTTGATGTAGGTTACAAAATAATTTGTTGAAATTAGAATTAAGACGAACAAAATTTTAATTTTATACATTTTCAACTCAAAAATTTCACTAAGTTTTTACTTGACTGAAAGAATTTCTCTCTTCCTTAATTTACTTGACTAAAATATACTTAATTTTCAACTCAAATATTTTCCCGTCCTCCTGACCCTCCTCTTCGCTTCCTCTCTTCCACCGTCTCTCCTCCTCTTAACCTTGATTTGTGCCATGGCAGACTTGTTTGTTGGCAAGATCTTGGATAATTTTGTTATGCAGTGGTTGAGGAAGCCAACAAATGAAAATCCAACTCATGTTGCTAGCCCTACTCTGTACAAAAACATTTCTCTTCTATCCATAGTGGGTCATGGTGGCATGGGCAAGACAACTCTCTTACAACACATCTATGAAGATCTGAAAGAAGAATTTGAACTGAAAATGTGGGTTTGTGTTTCCAACGACTTTGATGCAAAAAAGGTGATTGCCAATATGTTGGAATGTCTTAACAAGGAGAGGCCTCATTTGGAGTCACTCGCTGCTGTTCAAGAGAGTCTTAAAGTTGTCGTGCAATCTAAAAGGTTCTTGCTTGTTCTAGATGACATTTGGGAAGAAGATATGGGCAAATGGGAGAATGTACTCTGCCCTCTAGTTTACGGAGGCTTGGGAAGTAAAATTTTGTTGACTACCCGGTTGGATACAGTTGCATCGGCGATTGCACGCGTTATTAGTAAGGATAAAGAAATTTATCCATTAAATGGCTTAGAGGAAGATGTGTGTTTGAAGCTACTCAACAACCATGCATTTGCTGGTGTAAAGAACCTTGGTGCTCATACAAAGTTAACAGACATTGCTAGTTCGATAGTTAAAAAGCTTTCAGGCTCTCCATTAGCCGCAAAGGTCATTGGTGGTGTTCTCAATTCTAAATTGAATGAGAGCTTTTGGTTGAAAGTTTTAGAAAGTAATGTTGTAATAGTAGAACCAGAACCGAGTCGCAATAACATTTTGCTTATCTTAAAATTGAGTTTTACATTTCTCCCACAACCTCTACAAAATTGCTTTGCATTTTGTGGCGTATTCCCACAAGATCATGAGTTTAATAAAGATGATTTGGTTCGAATATGGATTGCATTGGGTTTCATTCAGGAATCTTCAATTGAAGGAGAGACTTTGGAAGATATTGGAGGAAGGTATTTTGATGTTTTGGTCAGAAAATCTTTCTTTGATGAGTTTCACGATTATAAGAGAATATACTATAAGATGCATGATTTATTACATGATTTGGCAGAGTCTATTTCTTCAGAGGAATGTTTCGGATTTGTGGGAGATGATGTTCTGTCTTTTAAACTTCCTAAAAATGTTCGACACTTATTTGTTAAAACCGAAAATCCAGAAGTGTTGAGAATGATCATAGATGTTAAAAATCTACATTCTCTTTTTTTGACAGTTGATTATCAAGATTTAACTGAAATACTTATTGAGATTTTTGGAGCATCGAGAAGGATTCGTTTGTTGTTCATATGCTCTCGAAGGACGAAAAAAATTTCTGAGGCTATTAAAAATTTGAGACATCTTCGATATTTGAATCATGATGGATATCTCACTCAGATGCCAAGATCTCTAAGCAGTCTTTATCATTTGCAGTTCATAATCTGTAGAAATCGTGGAGTCCCCTCTGAAGTTCTCTTACCATACGATGTGAGTAATCTTTCTAACCTGCGTCGCTTGGAATTGCACCATAAAGTATTTTCTAGTGTACCTGGAATTGGGAAATTAAGATCACTTCAAGAACTAAATGAGTTTAATGTTAAGAATGAGAATGGTTATAGAATTGGGGAGTTGGAACATATGAGC